>NW_026729151.1:0-172328 GCF_030272615.1 Cryptomeria japonica
CTCGACATCATTGTTCTTTCCCTCCACAAGTTTTGAAGCTCATATTTGGATCCGTTTTAGGGAGCATGTCCAAATCTTCTTAAGTTGCTCAGATCTAGGTGTGTGCCTCAATTTGATGACTATAGCTCACTGTTTCCGCATGTTTACCTTCACTTTCAACACTTTTCCCTAATTTCAGCATTTCAACTCACAAAAGAGGGTAAACAAATTCACACGCCCTTGAATCCAAGTAGCATTCAGTCCTTATCATTAGTGGTTTGTTATTGAATCTATTGGATTCACCCCTCTTTTGAATGTCATGGCAAATTAGCGGTTTTTATATATCGAATGGTGGAAACCCTTATTTTTCACCATTACAGAGATGAAATATGTCTTATTATATTTTATATAAATGTTTTAGATATGTTTTATACTAATTAATTATAATTTCATTATATCAAAATAGTCATTTTTCATATATATAACTATTTGTATAGCTTGTTTCACATAAAAAATCTTAAATCATTTATTTCTTTTTATATTAAAGTAATGTATGTCCATTATAAAATTTAAATATTATTTTAATTTTATTTATTTTGATCATTTATTTGTCATTCTTCTCTAAAATAAAAATAAAAATAAAATAAATATTTCTCTTGACTATTCTACATAATCATTTGTTCACTTATTTGTATAAGCATAAGTTTATTACAAAATTATAGAACAAACTCCTTAAAAATATAAATTATTGTTTTTTCTCTAAAATAAAATAAATAATAAATAATAATTCTATTACCTACTCTCCACAAGTTATTTGCTGAAGGGCATAAATTTAGTGTACAACTATAGAATTAACCTTTTAGAAATGCCCCATTCTCTCCTAAAACCCAAAAAAGAAAATAATATTTTCTTACCTACCTGACAACTATCTCATCACACGCTGCTCACGAGGCATATGTTTAGAGAAAAATTATACAAACAAATCCTTGAATTCTTAACAACTCTATGTAACCATTGGATCACTTATTTGGCACAACTTATTGGATCACAAGATAGGCAACTCCTTGAAAAATGAAATTATCGGTTTTCCTTGAAAATAAAACAATGTTTCTCTTAACTACCCTTCTTAACTATTGGATGGTTTAAATTAAACCATTAATTTTCCCTACCTACCCACTACCTACTTTGAGTAATTTCTATTTAGACATTCAACTATTTATTTTTCTCCATGGCTCAATTTCCTCTAATGTGTCTTGTATCTAATTGCATTCACTTGTTTGAATGGCCAAGAAGGTACAAAACTTGTGGATTAGGAGTAGAGTGTGTTCAGAATTTTAATGTTGCAGTGCTATGACAATAAAAAGCTTTCAATGGATGGAGGAAAGTAAGTCTTTCAATTTTGAGTTCATTTTTTCCCCTTTTTGAATATAGAGTCTAGGTTGTTTCATTCCTCGAGTGTGGTGGAGAACACCAACAATAGGGAGGAGACAAGTAGAAGAAATGTGTCATCAAGATAAAGGTCAAGAAAGGTAAGTATTATATTTCCTTTGTCCTTAATAGTTTTATTCAAAACTAGTAATTATGTCAAGAGGCATGTACAATGAAGTCAAAATGTCCCTAAACAAAATTCCATTTTTGAAACAATTTGACATGCGAATGAGAGGTAAATGCATGAAATATGTTATGTTTCAGTTTTTGTGGAAGTGTTATTTTATTATTCCAAATAAAATAGAACCCTCACCACTTGATGTTTAGTATTTAGAAAAAACATTTATTTTACAGATGATTCTCTTCTATTATAAGATATCTCTATTATTTTTTACATATATTTTTTAAATATTTGATATACTAATATTATAAAATTCATATATATACTGATTCATGTTCATGTGCATGCAGGAAGGAGAAGATAATGGTAGATTTTTATTGCAGAAATTATGCAATAAATGATTTGTAATCGATATTGCATCCTGATAGAAAATGTTTATTACAATATTATTGTGATCCCAGAACAAGCCAAAGCCGCTACATGGATACTGAGAACCCCATGCAGCCACTCCTGGAGGTTGCCTCGGGACTGCCATGTGGCCGAAACCATTATCTGCACTGTGCTCGGAGGAGACAGATTGGGCCTGTTTTATGAGAGCAAACGGAATCGTCTGCGCCAGGCAACCAACCCTGGCGTGGCGGCTACTTTTCATGAAGGTACCAGATTATATATATCTTTGTTGGGAACGTTTTTGCCGGCCCCTTCTTCCTCTGGATCCTCTAGCTGGGGCTCACCATAAGGGCAGGTTGTGAGATACAGAATCTGATACCTTCCATGGCGCGGCATCACATTGCAGACGATTCCGTTGGCGCTCATAACGCAGTCCCTGAGCAAAGTGCATTATACTCTCGGCCATATCGCAGTCCCCCGACCACTTCAAGGAGGAGCGGCCGCATGGCGTTCTCATTATCCCGCGAAGGCGTTTTGGGCTTGTTCTTAGACACAGGATGCCGTCCCCAGGGCTTCCCAAGGAGGCGACCATCTTGTATCTCCAAGAGAATGGGAGCTTCTCCGAAGAATTGAATAACCTTGTGGACAGCATTCTTTGTGATTATATGAAGCCCTTAGCTTGCAGAGGTTGGGAGTGTTTAAGAAGTGTATTTTTAGTGTGAAGGGCAATTGTATCCTTTTTCTCTAAGTGAACTGAGTGTTCTTATCGGTGTTACAAGTAGTACACTTGTGACCTTCTTGACCAAAAGCATTGCAGACAATGGGGACTTTCATATTCAATTTCCTGACCCACTTACCATACCTATAAAAGAGGATAAGATCAGAAGGGAGAACCTTATCATATTCCACCAACATGTAGGATATCTCAAACAATAGATGCTTGATGAATTTAGTGATAGGGTTAAAATCATATTTAAAATTGTCTCAAAGTGTTAGTAAAAGACATGAGAACCTTTTCACTCCAAAATTTGAGTGACAAATGGACTCAAACAAGGAACATAAATTTATTTTGAGAGTTGAAACCAAAGGATCACCTGGGAAAACAAAGGTCATTCAAGAAAAAGAACCAAGGTTCCCCATTATGGATCTTGAAACAATCCTCAAAATCAGGAAAGGAATGTTGCCACAAAATGTGATGATAAGAGAACTACCTAGCCATTCCGAAAGACTCGGCAAGAAAAGTGTCTATAACGTCCACAAAAATCTGCTATCCGTGGGGAGAAACAAGAGTCACCTTTGGCTCGTCCTACACAAAGCTTGTAGACAGAACCGAAACTCCAGGAGCTTCCACACCCACATTCATATTTGAACCATTCAAAAACTCTTCATTGAGGTCATTGTCTTCATCTTGAGAGTCATCAAGAATACAAATCCATTAAAGTCCTCGATGCAAAATGTTTTGAATCTTGCTAGAGACAAGTGGTGAGGGTTCTATTTTATTTGGAGTGTACTATTAGTGGTTATGGCTAACTTGGCACACCCACATATCTTAAAGGACTTTTTGTTGTCTTTGTATGCCACTTACCTGTTTCTACCTATTGTTCTAGCTTTTGGGTAGTAAGAACAATCGTTTTTTATAGCTATTGTTCTAGCTTCTGGGTAGTAAGAACAAATTCTTTTTGTTTTCTCTGTATTCAACTTAACTAATACACACTATTTAGAATTTAATAAAAGTACTTATGAAGGCATAAACATTACTGACATAAAAAATTATTAATTACTATGAATATGAAGGAGTAGATAGTAAAAGCTAGATCAATATTTGAAGGAAATTAAAGATGCAATTTTTCACACGTCTTAAAATAGGTGGTATTCTTAGATATCAATCTTCAACTCTTACTATCTCTTTGTCACTGTATTTGATTATACTTTTTCTTTTAATATAATACTTTTAAATTTAATAAGAATAGCAAATAATTTTGATAATTAGGAATATAAAATATCTATTATATGAAATTTTCATCTAAACTTAAATAATAAAAACGATTGTATATTATATCTTTTTGTGTTGAGAATAGAAGTTTGTTAAGGGTTTGGGACCTTTGTTCCCGCCAATTGGATGCTCTGGTCAAAAGCCTTGCATTCTTAAAGGGATGCTTCCTTCTTGGTGTCTATTGGTCTCACTGCTTGTGAATTCCAATTAATAATGTAATTCAAATTATATTATAAAATATTTGAATTTATTAATTGATAACAAATTTTTTATTTTATATTAAATTTTCCTATTAAATATTATAAATGAAATTAAAATGTAAGATGAGATTTTTTTATTTTATATTAAATTTTCCTATTAAATATTATAAATCAAATTAAATTAAAATGTAAGATGGGAGTTCTTCTAGAATACAAGTTTGTAGTGGATGCCTCCATCATTCAATACTAATTACACAAACCGATCATAAATTATTTAAACTTTGAATGTACCTTCTTAAATTTATTTTAATTTTTTATAGAGATTCACCGAAACGTTTTCTTCAATAATATGATGTAAAAAAAGAGTAATATTAGTGCTCCAGTTTTACATATGAATTTGGGTCTCCAATACACTGCCCCTTATTTGTTTTATCCAATGCATGTCCTCTCTAACAAGAACGACATTACAACATTTAGTGTCACACCATAGTAATCATAGTAATCCAAGGCAGCAAATCTTAAATCTAAATATTAAATTTTTGTTATCACCTCTCGCCTACAATCACCTTTATATAGATTTCAATCACTCTATTCTTAAACTCATCCTTGTTTCAGCGGTTGTTTGACAAAGTTTAGCAGCAGAGAAAAATGGAGAATGAAGAAGGAAGAGAGATTCTTATTTTTGGTAAATGGATTCGAGTAGGAGGAGAGAACAATGGGTCTGTTTCTCATGAGAATGGAAATGAGAAAGGAGAAAAGAGGTAGTACATTAAATCTTTAATGCCTAGGATTCGTTAGACCTCTGACTTGCATGATAGTTTTCTTCGAGCAGTGCAACAACTTGGAGGTCCCAACAGTGAGCATTCATTCAATCTTTCACTTTTCTTTATTAAGTTTTTTGTGTCGGTAGATATAGAATTCTAAATTCGTTTTAGTTTTGATATTGGTTTAGAATTCTAAATTTTTTTTAGTTTTAATATTGGTTTAGAATTCTAAATACTGTATAATATAAATTATGTTTGATTTATATAGAATATCTTGTTCATACTTAATCCAATCTGTCCATCTATTTGTTATTTTTTTTTTCATTGAATTGTTGTAAATTTAATACTCTATTTACAGAAGCATCCCCCAAACAACTTGTAGAGCTCATGGGTGTTGAAGGGCTTACCCACCCTCAAGTGAAAAGCCATCTACAGGTACTGCTAAATTAATGTAATCACCCATGAGTTTGTAATAGGAAAAAGAAACCCTAATTCTAATATATACTTTTTTTCCATTTGTTTTCTCATTCTCTCCCAAATAAATCCTTAGTTTTTCATTGTTATTGACAAATGCAGCGATATAGATGTAAACTTCAAAAGCCAACATAGAAGCTTCCTCAATCAAATGCAGGTTTATTACTCGAAGATAAAGACAAGTCACAAGTCATAACTTCAGACAAGCCTCTAGTTTAAATATTTTTTATTGAAAACAATGGCTGCAATGCAGCTTTAGTGGCTGCAAAGGACTGCAAAATTGATGATTTTGATTTTGATTTGCGAACTTGTAGGCTAATCGTACTGAAAAAACTCTTATTATAAAGCTTTCCAGAGGATAAACTGGGTTATGTTATTTGTCAGCTACCTTCAGGAAAATAATCTCCAACTGTTATTAAAGTTTCGTATTCATGTTTATGGTGGTGTTCTTATTTTACTTAGATCTGCTCCTTCCTTGTTGGATGGTTTTCACTTGACTTTCATTCATCCATGATGGTATTGTTTATTCTGATCCTCAATTTTTCTGCAGCCTATATGGACTCTTTAACCTCTTTGACATGTAAAGTTCTTAGTTTAATAATTTATTTTTAGTTATAAGAATTTTGATCATTCTGATCCTTATGGTCTCTTTTTTTCATCTGTCTGACATGCCAAGTTAGAGAAAAAAATTTCGAGAAGAAAACTGGAATTAAAAATGTGAAAACTGGCTCCCAAGGGTCATGCCTTATTGAAAACAATGGCTGCAATGCAGCTTTAGTGGCTGCAAAGGACTGCAAAATTGATGATTTTGATTTTGATTTGAGAACTTGTAGGTTAATCGTACTGAAAAAACTCTTATTATAAAGCTTTCCAGAGGATAAACTGGGTTATGGTATTTGTCAGCTACCTTCAGGAAAATAATCTCCAACTGTTATTAAAGTTTCGTATTCATGTTTATGGTGGTGTTCTTATTTTACTTAGATCTGCTCCTTCCTTGTTGGATGGTTTTCACTTGACTTTCATTCATCCATGATGGTATTGTTTATTCTGATCCTCAATTTATCTGCAGCCTATATGGACTCTTTTTCCTCTCTGACATGTAAAGTTCTTAGTTTAATAATTTATTGTTAGTTATAAGAATTTTGATCATTCTGATCCTTATGGTCTCTTTTTTTTCATCTGTCTGACATGCCAAGTTAGACAAAAAAATTTCGAGAAGAAAACTGGAATTAAAAATGTGAAAACTGGCTCCCAAGGGTCATGCCTTATCGAAACACAGACAATTTGTTGGGATGGCGCACTCTTTCTTTAAGTGGAAATTCTTAATTGACCAGACCACAGACCCAGAGAAAGAAGAGGAATTCAAGGATTTCTCGGTCACAGGAAAATGAGGAGGCTCCCAATCTCAATGACGTAAAAACATTCCCCAGGAACAGAATGGGCAGGTTGGCAAGCCGAGGTGGTCGAGGTGGTCATTTGTCAAGCGGACATGGACAGAGTAGCCTTGGGCGGGGACGTGGCCATCCCCAAGTTCTCCTCAGGAGCCTTCCACATAACTGCTCTTCCAAATTTAAAGATATGATCTTGCTTTTTGTTTTTATTTATTGTTTCTCTATTCGAACTCTGGAGGATATATGCTATCTAGCTTTTAGACTCTACTTTTATTTTTTTTTTTTTTTTTCAAAACTCCCCTTAATTTTTGTATGGACAGTTTAAAGATGCAAAATTGTTTTCATAATATTTTTTGACAGATCATGTAGGATCTGTAATATGTTTCATATGTAATTAAAATTCAAAGTAATATACTACTCTGGCTCTGCCCTTTGCTTACTAAAAAAAAAGTGTCAAAACTGACATTAGTAATACATTATTCAACAGCCTGTGCAATTGTTAGGTTTATGTTCAAATTGATAAATATACATTTAATAGTGTTGTTATTATAATAATATATTCTTTGTTTTGAAAAATTTCTAAGAAGTATTAATTGAGTGTTTGATATTAAACTACAATAATATTTGTAGAGTAATATTATTTTTTATGAAATTATTTTTGTTATTTGAAATACAATTCTCTATTATTTGGTGGCCTTTTTGGTATAGCCAATCTTGTGAAAAGATAAGTGATTCATAGAAGATTTCTTGGTGGCAGCACTGCTGATTTTGTATTTCTTGTATTAATGCAAGGCCTGTTAGTTGAAATTTTTCTTTCGCTGATTGTTCTTGTCACACAAACACCTTTTTTATGGTTAGTCGCTTCCCTGTTCAATTCTATTCTACCACGTATACATGACAATACTTTCAATTTGTTTTTTGGAAAGGATTTGTAATGTGAAATAGAAACTGTTAACAGCATTTAATATGGAAGGTAAAGGTATAAACTTAAACAAACCAGAAATTAATTCATATGGGTTTATATTTATAATTATAAAATAAACAAAAGTTATTGGCATAAAAATGTATCAATTCAATTTTGTTGGTTAATTAGTAATTTAATTTATATTATATATTATATGTTGTAAAATATTAATTATAAAATTTGTATTTCATTAAATATTATATCTTATTCATGTTGAATATCTTATGTTTTAAATATTTGTTTGTATTTTTTATATATTAAATTTATATTTAAATTATATATATTATTATTTATTACTTTTTTATTTAACAGATGTTATTAAATACAAATAACTAGTAATTGCATCTTGGTGTGCAATGGGTATGTCGAATAGGTGTGGAAGGTCAATTAGGGGAAACTATGGTCATTTTTTTGCATAAATTTGTAGACTACATGAGATCAATTAGTAGGCCATTTAGAAAATGATGTTGTTTGTGCAAAAAAGGGTCTCAATGGAGGAGTAATAGCTTCAAATCCACTTTGCATCCGCTTACAAGGATCCTTGATCATAATTGAAACAAAACATTTGAATTAGGAAGATAATTTTTATTTTACCAATGATCTCATGTTATGTTTCCAATGAGGTAAGAGGGAGAGAGGTAGAGATATGGATAGAAACGGGGAGACACAGAGGTAGAGATATGGATAGAAACGGGGATATATGTTTACAAACTCCCTTTTTATGGTTAGTCGCTTCACCACGTATACATGACAAGACTTTCAATTTGTTTTTTTGGAAAGGATTTGTAATGTGAAATAGAAATTGTAAACAACATTTAATATGGAAGGTAAAGGTATAAACTTAAACAAACAAGAAATTAATTCATATAAGTTTACATATATAATTATAAAATAAAAAAAGATATTGGCGTAAAAATGTATCAATTCAATTTTGTTGGTTAATTAGTAATTTAATTTATATTATATATTATATGTTGTAAAATATTGATTCTAATATTTGTATTTAATTAAATATTATATTTTATTCATGTTCAATATCTTATGTTTTAAATATTTTCTTGTATTTTTAATATATTAAATTTATATTTAAATTATATATATTATTATTTATTACTTTTTTATATAACAGATGTTATTAAATACAAATAACTAGTAATTGCATCTTTGTGTGCAATGGGTATGTCGAAGAGGCATGGAAGGTCAGTTAGAGGAAACTATAAATAGGGGAGAGGTAGAGATGGAGATAATATTCAAATGACATGCTACTCTAAGAATAAATCTCCTAGGACACATGATATCATTAAATTATTGGGATGAAATGAGTAATCAAAAGTTATTATTTCTGTATTGATCTCTCACTCCAAACTTTTAATTTACATTTTAACTTGAAATATTTAATTATATAAATAAATTTTTATAGATAATTATTCTATAATAAATTAAAATTTAATACTTAGACAGAAAATTATAAATGAAATTAATTCTATTATCTTTTAACTATTATTTTCAACTTCATAAGAAGACAAAAATAATATAATACAAATTTAATAATAAAAATATATATATATTTCTTAAAAACATAATCCTAGTTTAATTTTAAAAATCTATATAATAATAATTATAATAATAAAATTAATCTTGCATTTAATTATTAACTTGTAATGTACTATTATATTATTTCAATTATATTTATGTAATATTAATACTAACTTGTCTTAATAAAAATAATTATTAATAATTGTAGAAGTGAAAATAGACATTTTTGAGTGACTTTATAAAATATTTAAATTTATGATTAAAATATTATTAAATTATTTTGTATGTATTAAAACAATTTAAAAACTGCCCTATTAATGGGCTTGCTAGGGCTAATCTAGGATTCAAGAACGTGAAGGTGGTGGAGTGGTTCAAGCCAAGGGAAGGATGGTATAAAATTAATATTGTAGCAATTGGAGCTTCAAAACTTGTGGAGGGAACGAACAATGACGTCGAGGCTTAAGCAGCTAGTGAAGAGTTGAAAATGGTGAAAAAATTGGGCTTCTCAAAAATACAACTTGAAGGAAATTCCTTGATTATTATTATGCAATAAAAAAGGGTGAAATACATGCTTGGAATTTGAATAAATATATAACTATTGCCAAGCATTTATTAGAAACTTTTGAGGAATTTGAATTTTGGCATGCGATTAGATCAAGAAACGATGTGGTGGGTAGGCTGTCCAAATGGGCAATGACTCTCGATGATGGGCCAAAAAGGATAATGGAATATTTTCGTAATCTTGAGCTCAATCTCTAAGTTGTAATAGTACATCACTATTTTAAGAAGTTATTAATAAAAGGGTGTGGTGGTGATGTGATATTACATGGGTAGCACTTGGTGCTAACAATTGTGGATGGCTGGCGACTATATTTTAATATGGAGGACACCTTTTTCTTGATTATGCTAAGGCAACAAATAACATTTATGAGAAAATGCACTAACATAAGAATGAAAAATATTTTTAAATTTTATGCAGATATTTTCATTCAAATCAAGGAAATCCTTTTGGGTGAAGAGTTTTTGACAGCTATACATAGGTACAACACAAATATAGACATTGTGTCAATGGTGGTGATGTATGTGTTGGAGTTGGGATGAAAAGAAGATTTTGAGTGGGTGTTGAAGGGTTGTGTGAAAAATGATTAGTTTCATGGTTTGCATTTGATGTTGGAAAGGGCAATTTTAGGGGCAGGGTTTATGCTTGCAGAGGTGGCTAAGGGCATAGATGAGAAGACTCCTCAATAACTAATGGAATTTATTCATATCCATTGGGATTAGTTGATTCATTACATGTGTATGAAGGAACAATAACGAGCCAAAGGAAAGAGGAAGGTGGGGATAGAAGAAGAACCAGAACCAAGATTCGAGATAAAAGACTAGTGGGTTAATGGGCCTTTGAAAGCATTGAGGAAGAAATGAAAAGAAAATGATTCATTTTTATTTAAAACTTGTTTATGTAGTTACTTGATTGACTTTTATGATGGGACATATGAATTGTGATATTATCATCTCCTTGTTGTCTCCCTTGTTATCATTTGACAATGTGATATACCATGGGGTTATTGAGCTCTTTGGGGCCTATACCATGCAATGTGTTGTGAACCAGCCAATTCTAGTTGAGATGCTGTATTGTTTGTTTTTATGTTCACTACTCAGTGATTTATTATCATATTTTATTTGAATTAGATCCATCACACCCAAAAATATTTAGATGTTAGACAAAATTATTTGATGCACAAGAGGTATGCTAGTATCTAGGTATTTTTAATACATTATACTCTTACTTCTAGAGCCATTAGGATGAAAAATGATCTAGTTTAATTCAAATGGCATGATCCAGTTAGTTTAGGACATGCATCACCCTTCATAGTCTATTATTGAGGTATATATATGCTCCTAGGAATAAAAGCTCCAAGGAAATATTCTATGAGATGCAATACTACTCAATTATTGGTCCTAAAAACAAATCATAATATACCAAAACTCTTGTGTCTACCAATTTAGAGAGAGAGGATGGCATGCCTCATGTTGATTGATAAAACATTTATTTAAAAATAGGATGAATTTGAGTGGGGAGGATATAATTTGGATGGAAAGGGATGTTCAAGATAGATTTGTAAATTTTTTGCTTCCACTTGGAGGTTTAATAATGATGAGGCTTTGCCCAAAATATCACACACATCATAGGAGAGGATCCAAAGGTTATTATGTTACTAAAATATTGCTCACATATAAAGAGAAATTGTATATTAATATGAATTAGTCCTTTGATAGTATGAAATACTACAAATTATGGTTATAGACACCACCATTAAAAGGAGACATGAATGTTAACTATTCAAACTAAAGGAGTTGTAGACACACAAATGAATTTAATTAGAAATTATATTCAAATTCATTATAGCTGAGGAATTATGGTTAACCTAGTTAAACAAATGCTATATATAAACTAATGTTAATCTATAAGTGAATTTAACTAAGACAATTTAAAGCTAATGTAGAACATTATATCTAAGAATTTATTCTTTCAAAATAAACTAATATTTTTGAAATACTATCATGAAAATTAACAATTGAATACCTTTTCTTTGTCTATAATATGTTTGCATGTTTTCTTCATATAATTTTTATTTCATTTCTACTTAATGATATAAATCACTCTTATTTTGCCTTATCTTTTTATTTCCCATCTCCTTATTTGTAAAAAAATAACTTAAAAATTCCTTTGCCAAAATTTTGATCTTGCAAAGTATCCCAACAAAGAAAAAGTTTGAAAAAGAAAAAAATGAAAGCATTAGATATTGATGTTACAAATATATATTTAAAAAATTATAAATTTATCCTTTGTATGAAAAAGGGTATGCATGACAACATAAATGTCATTTTTTAACAATGTAGTGTACTATAAAAAATATATTATTGAGAGTTACATTTAAAATTTACAATTTAGTTATAGTTTTTTTTTAAATATTCAGAATCTACAAACAAAATCCCACAAATTAGTAGTTCATATCGTCTTGGAATTATTAACATTTTAGTTGGTATAGGTGTTAAAAAGTGAAGATTAAGTTAAAAAAATGATTTCGATGCCCAACATTGGCCAAAAAGTGGACCTCATTGTTATGTGATTATCCAAGTAGAGGTTTTAGGCTAGACGGCTAGACCTACTTGTCAACTATTCATGGGTCAACAAATATATCTAAACTCCAACCCTAATTTACCATTGAGTTCTTTAATTCTCTCACTCTAGCATAGGTTGGGTTGTATTTCTGAGCATTGTGCTCTAGACATTTTTGACATGAATCAAGTGGTATTTTGAATCTCCAAAGTTTGACATCTCTATAGCGTTCATCATGAGACTAATGGAATTATTGATGTTTGACTATTCTCATACATGAATATGGTGGCATGCCAAATATTTGAGCTCAAAAATTTCACTAGCATACACTAAAATAAACTTGAACCCCAAACTCTCACAATTCTTAGAAATCAAGTAGGAAGAATTCCCAATATCTAAACTTTGACACCTCCCTAGCATGAGCTAGATAAAAAAAAAATCCGAACCTTGACAATACTTAGGTATGAACCAGGCCACAATCCCAATGTGTGGTCCCTAATGTCTTACTAGCATGAATCAATCAAAAGTCTGAACCCCAAATCTCTGTAAAAAGTCTTTCCATTAATATTTTAAATAGGACAGGAGAACAAATATACCATGTAATTTCTCATCAAACTTTTAAGGATTTTATATGAAATGGTTTCTATATTGACCTATTCTCCTCCCATAATTATCATAACTACACTCACAAATTATGTGTAATAATGTAGTTAGAGGTAAGGATTTACCATAAAATGAAAGATGATATGACATTGTCCAAGTACCTATAGAAAGGTCACAATTATAGCATTAGTTGTAACATCTCCACTTAGGTGTTTTTGGGTATTATTGCTAATAAATTTATTTATATTTTTAATATTATTAGAGTTTCTAAACCCTAGGTAACCATTCAAAGTTATGTAGATTAGTAGTTTTATTAGTAGTCTTGTTACATTCTTTGAATGTATGCCTACTATTGACCTGTGAGAAACTTTGTATAATTCTTTTATATTATTAATGTAGGTACAAAAAATTTAATTCGAGTGAACATTACCATTTAGGACATCAATGATGATTTTTGAGTCTCATTCTAGGTTTGATTTGTTAAAGGAATATCTAGAATCTTGAAATATATCTAAAATCTAGAGGTAGGCTTTAGAGTCAAAAAAAAAAATTATGCATGTATCGCTTTGAAATATAGATCATATTCTCCTCTCTAGGTTACTTAGTTACAAATTATCTTAAATATTATATTTCTACTCCTTAATAAAGATAAGCTACTTGATAGTTCAGAGTTGAACACCAAGTGAATTATGTTGAGGAGAATGCTCTATACAGACATTTTTAAAATATCTGTCACTTTTATTCCACAAATTCTCTTATGAATTATTCTAGTACCGACTCTTCCAAATCTAGTTATGCTCATATATCTCGTATGTCTCGTTATCACTAAACCAATGACCCTTCAATTGTTTCATGTACCTCATTCAATTATTTAATGATTTGTTAAAAGTCTTATGTTTCTTCTTCTACAACTAATATAATGTTCTCTTCTCCAATAATATTATCTCATAGAGCCTATGAAATAAGCTCTAATTAATAGATTACAATAGAAATAAACAAGTGGAAGGATTCTCTGGCTAAAATACTAATGGTTGAAGCACGACAACTTTGTGAGCTTATGATTCGGTAAATAGTCTTATATTTCTTCTTTCATAAATAATCTAATGTTCTCTTCTCCGATAACCTTAATTAATATATCCTATCACATTACTTATGGTTAATAGTTTATAATAGAAATAAACAAGTGGAAGGATGATCTAGCTAAAATACATAATACAAATGATGGAAGCAAGATGGTTTTGTTATCTTATGTTAAAATAGCAGAGAAAAAATTCTAAATTTGTGTAGTTGGTTTAGATTTAGAGGAGCTTTATATGGTTTAGATGAAAAATTGGAACAAATATTAAGATATATAATTTTTATTTTAGATGGATCTTTTCAGCTGGTGTTCAATGCAATGTTTGTGTTCATGTAGTAAAAAAAATAGAGATTAATTTGTATTTTTTAAACAAATATATTTAAAATATCTAGATTTTTTTTTTTTTAATAATGCCTGGTAAACTTTTTAAAGTGACTAATGATGTTGGCATGACATGCCCTTCGGCTCTACGTGAAACTCTTTTGACCCAGAGCTATGAACCGATGAGGCCACAACCGGGGGACCTCATCCCCACACTTCACTTGTTCAGACCCGCAAGCAAAATGTCCCAGCGAAGACACAAGGCCTACGAGCACATTGGCCTGATAGGGGTTTGAACCTTGGTGATCGCTTCACAGACAAAGTGTTTTAACCGTGACACTGCATCTCCAAAGACATTTAAAATATCTAGATTACTAACAGGTAGTTTCATGCATTTATATTAGTTTTTTGGTAATTAGAGTTAAAAATCATATACAATAAATTTTTAAAATATAATAGCCTATCGCCAAATTTGTTGTTAGTTATTGTATCTATTATTATGACATGATGGATAGTTTCAAGTGACATGTAATTCCATGCATTTAGATATTGTTTGGTCATAGTTAAAAATTATATCATTGGTAATTTTTGAAGAATATAATACCCCATCCTCGAATTAGTTTTGATTGGAGGTAAATAAGTTTTGCAGGGACTAGAGACCTTGTATAACAAGTTTTGAAGGGACCTGAAACCCTCAGATTTTTCATGGATCTGGAACCAACAAAGGAACATTTCTAAAAGATATAACAAAGACAATAAGCAGCCTAGGCACAATCACACAAGTTAGATCAAATGTTATAAAATATTGTAGCCATAGGAAACCAGATGCCAACCAACCATTATAAATTAGGCAACACGCAGCAGGTTGGCCCAAACAAAGGCACAACAACAGTCAGTAAGCCTAAAAAACCAATAACGAGGGTATTATAGGTACCCTCAACCAGTAAGGGGTTTTTCTAGCACCCAAAACCTAAAGAAACATCATCAAACCACAAAGCAGAAAGCCTGTACCTAACCAAAACCAAAGAATGGCTAGAATGGACCCTTTAAAACTATTAGAATCTAGCCTTACCGTGGGTTTTACAAGGCTCCCACAATTTGTGATAGTGGTTTTTATAAGGCTCCCACAACCAAAAGATCCCAAAACCAAAAAAATCAGATCCATAAAGATAAGCATTGAGTAATAATATAGAATCAAGGGATTTTGAAAGGAACCCCAAACCTTCAAGTTGGGTTTTGAAGTGGCTCCCAAAACTAGTGGATTGAAGCCAAAAAGCCAGAACCAATGGCAAGTCATCGACCTTTTCTGCAACACTCCTCTCCACCTTAATAGGATAGGAACCCACCTCTATAGGGGTCAAGAAAAGGTATAGACCAACAGTAGAAGAAGCTTTGCTCCAAACACTAAAATAGTGTCCAACAACCAAGAAACAAGGCCACATAGCATAGCTGGACAAAAGGGTTTTAAGAAGGCTAACAAAACCTAAAACCAAAAGAGAGGCATAAACCAGTCAATCTCCAAGAATGCAAGAACCACCCAATACTCCACCTCCATAGTAGAAAAGAGATAGAAACCCTGGAGAAAGGAGAAAGAAACATACAAACAACCAACCTAGAAAAATAGGGCAATAAAAGCCCCTAAAAGAATCCATCCCCCATCACTCAGCCAACCAATCTTCCCCTCAATAGAAGAGAGAAGCACCTCTATAGGATAGGATAAAAAAAAAAAGGAGAGATGAAATCCAGAACCACAACAGAGATCCTCTTCAGAAAAATAATCACAAAAGAGCACCCACAACCCACAAAGTAGAACAACAGGGTCAAGCCCAACCCCCACAGAGGAAGCAAAGACCACCATGGATAGAAGACATGGGAACATCTAGGAAAAAAAGATCCAAAATCCTATTAGATAGTTCAAATAACTGGAAGACAACTGAGAGCGGGGGGTGAACCAGTTGTCACAGATTACCAGAACATTTTAGCAATTAAAAAAATTAATACTAGAACCCAAAACATTAATACCGGAATGCTTAAACCAAATGTTGGAATAGCAGTTAAACCTATTAAGCCTAAATAATAATCAAAGAATAAATACCATCCACATGACACCGAGATTTATATGTGGACAACCCAGTAAAGGGAAAAACCATGGTGGGAAGCCTACCCATAGTCAAATGATACGTTTGCCGTAAGTATGTGAATTACAATTGAGAGGCCTATACTTGCAGGAAGGCCAATAGCTTAGAGAGCAATTCTCATCACAAAAGGAGTCTCACTGACTACATAGAAATCCTAACTACAATTCAGAAGGACTGAACTACAAAGATAACATCTCCTATTCGTGAGTACAGTTCTGAGTAAGCTCAATACCTGAGGACTAAATCCTTATCCTATACTATGATGATCTACAATGAGATCTTACATCATATATACAAACCCTCAGCCATAAACAATGAGGTCGGCCATTAGACAATAAACCAATTACATAATTACAAAAAATGTCAGCCTTAGACCAAACAAACAATATCCAACACATAAGACATCGCAGAAATACATCGAGAGGTCCAATCCACATGTTACATTAAGTCGGTCCATAACCTAGATCAATCGGGACCCAATATAGGTCAACACGCTAAAGAAATGATCTCCATTTGCCAAGTCTCGAACATGATCACCATCAGCATTCTGAATCTCCACCAGAAGTTGTACCGACACCACTTATGCATATCATTAAAGATCTTCATCAAAAGCTTTGTCGGTGAACCCTCGTCGGAACCACAAGCCGAGCTTCCAAGAAAGCAGGATAACATCCAACCACCAGAACAAAACCAACTGACTGAATATGAACATGAGTAGCATGAATAAGACAATTCCATAACCAAACCATACCGGAGCATACCAGATCATGCCAGATCCAAACCAACCACAAATCACTCAACCTACTGAGACCATAAGGGTGTCAGTAAAGCATCCAAACAGCTAGTGTTGACATCAATGACAAAAACTCAATGCAACACATAATCTATTCCTCCAAATGGCCAACAATCTCCCCCATTGGCATTGATGGCCACACTAGATGTGAAAAACATCTAAGTACCAAGAAATGACAAACAAGTCTCCACCAATGGAAGAAAACCAACAATCTCCCACTCAAAAATATAGCAATGAATTTCTGAAACAAAAACCAAACTTCCCTTGTGAATGATATCTCTATAAAGCTCTGAATTACACATATATATTTGCCCCTAATTTTTCTTTTTCACATGAATATCTCTCTCCCTTTGACATAAATGCTAGAAATCTGACAAAAAAATTCAAAGAAAAAACATAAACCACTGAATCACAAAGTTGACTACTCCTCTTGAGCAGTAGCATCCCCACATCAGTGCCAGAATGAAAAATATCTCTAGTAATGCATTCCGGACTTATGCCAAAAATCATCAAAGTTCCCTATCAGAGGGGCAAAATCCCCTAACCTATCTCTCAGGTACTCAAATAGTTCTTTAGGCAAAAGTTTAGTGAAAATATCAAAAATCTGCTCTTTAGTGTTCACATAAACGAGTCTAACTTCATTTTCTTCCACCTTCTCCTTCAAAAAGTTATACTTGATATATATTTGCTTTGTCAGAGAGTGATATACCAGATTCTTTGATATGTCAATAGCAGCAGAGTTATCACACTGAATAACTACCAGTCCAGTGCAATGCACTTTGATATCCTTCAACATTTTCTTCATCCATAAAACCTATGTATAGTTAGTAGCAGCAACAACATACTCAGTTTCAATAGTAGATAAAGAAGTACATGAGTGTTTCTTGCTGATCCATGAAACCAACTTCTTTCCAAGAAAGAAATCTCCAATAGAAGTACTTTTCTAGTCATCAACATCTCCAGCCCAATCAGCATCTGTATATGCACATAAAGTAAATTCATCATCCTTAGGGTACCACAAATAATATTCTGATGTACTTTGCAAGTATCTAAAAATCCCTTTCACCGCACTCTCATGATTTTCTCTAGGATCACTCTGAAATCTAGATGCAATACAAACAACATTCATTATGTTAGGCCTAGTTTGAGTCAAAAAAAGTAGACCTCCAATCATAGATTTGTATCTTGTAGGATTTATTGGTGCAGAAACATCTTTCCTTGTCAATTTCTCACTTGTAATCATAGGAGTACTTACCGGTTTAGAATCTCCCATACCAAATTTCTTCAACAATTCCCTAGTATACTTAGTTTTATAGATGAAAATACCTTTGCCAGTCTAAGTAATCACAAACCTAAGAAAAAATTCATTTCCCCAATCATAGACATTTCAAATTCCTTCTCCATATTCTTAGAAAATTCCATGCATAGCTTATCTTCACCTCGAAAAATGATGTCATCAACAAATACTTCACTAATTAGTATATCATCATGAGTGATCTTATAATATAAATTATTGTTTACATTACCCTTAGTAAAACCAAGCTTCAAAATATATTTATCCAACCTTGCATGCCAAGCTCTAAGTGCCTATTTCAACCCATATAAAGCTTTCCTTAACCTACAAACCATGTTTCTATCATCTGATAGTGAAAAAACATCAGGTTGCTCAATATAAACTTCCTCATCAAGATCCCCATTCAAAAATGCACACTTAACATCCATTTGATAAACCTTGTAGTTTTTATGGGCAGCATAGGCAAGAAATAATCTTACAACTTCAATCCTAGCTACAGGTGCAAAAGTATCACCATTATCAATTCCTTCCTTATAAGAATATCCTTTACAAATAAATCTATCCTTATTCCTTACAATTTGACCATCCTCATTCAATTTATTCCTAAAAACCCATTTAGTTCCAATGACATTCTTATTTTTAAGTCAGGGAACCAAAGTTCATGTGTTATTTTTTGCAATTTAATCTAATTCTTCTTCCATAAATTTCAACCAATATTCATCTTTACATGCCTCAATTACCGATATCGGTTCAACTTGAGAAATTAAACATACCTCATTAGTTGTCAGTCTTCTTTTCATCACTCCATTGTTCTTATTGCCAATGATCTAATTTTCTGAATGATTCAATCTCACATACCTAGGAGTCCTCTGACTCTCTGTTCCTCTTCCCGGTTCTTCAGTTACTGCAGAATTTTCTGATACTGCCGGAGTAACTGGTTCAACACTCTGTTCTGGTAAAGGTGCTACCAGTTCAAATATAATCATTTCCATCACTAGGTCCTTCTCATAAACTCTAATTTGACCTCTATTAAGCCCACCCACCTTGATATTAGCACTCTCCAGAATTCTCTGGAATCTCTTGCTATAACATCTATATGGCTTGCTTTCATTAGAATAACTAAGAAATATGCCTTCATCACATCTAGGATCAAATTCTCCATTGATATCATCTCCCCTGATATAACATTAATGCCAAAGATTATGAAATACTTAATTGTAGGTGTATTTCCAAACCATAATTCATAAGGTGTCTTATCGGTTTCTCCTTTGATATGTGTACTATGTTGAGTGTATAAACTGTTGTTCTTACTGCTTCTCTCCAGTAGATATGAGATAGACTGCATTCCATCATCATTGTTCTAGAAGCATCCAAGATATTTTTGTTATTCCTTTCCACAACTCTATTTTGCTGAGGTGTTCGAGGAGCAGAAAATTGTCTCCTTATACCATGCTTCTCACAAAAGTTATTAAACTTGTCGGATGTAAATTCTCCACCATGGTCCAATCTCAAACATTTAATCTTCAATCTTGTCTCAATTTCTACTTTAGCCTTAAAGATTTTAAACATTTCAAATGCTTCATATTTCTCCCTTAGAAAAGTAACCCACATCATTCTAGAATAATCATCAATGATTAGCATAAAATATCTATCCCGTTGAAAAAATTTAACTCTAGTAGGGTCACACAAATCAGTATGAATAAGATCAAGAACATCATTTGATTTATCTTGTATACTCCTAAAGAGGTTCTGGCATGTTTACCCATTTGACATTCTTTACATACCGTATTATAGGGCTTCACAATCTTAGGTATATCTCTAACTTCCTTAGTTGAACTGATGTTTACAATGCAATAAAAATTCACATGACATAGCCTCTTATTCCATAGCCAACTCTCATCAATTTGTGCAATCAAACATGCCTTCTCACTGGAATTCAAATGAAATATATTACCTTTTGTCTATGTACCAATTGTAATCTCCAAACTAGATGTATTAATGATTTTGTATTTTCTACCCTTGAACTGTAATTGAAATCCCTTATCCACCAATTGTCCTACACTCAAATAATTATGCCTCAAACCTTCAACATAATAAACATTGCCAATATTGGTCTTACCATCCAATGATATAGTTCCTTTTCCTTTGATCATACATGCTTTGTTATCTCCAAATCTAACCGGACCGCCATCAAATTCTTGCAAAGATAGAAACTTCCCTTTATCACCAGTCATATAATGTGAAAAACCACTGTCAATTACCCATTCATCCTTGTCTTCAATTTTAGCAGCAAGTGCCTTCTCTTCAAGTACATTCTCTTCTAGTGCCAAAACATCTTCCCTGATAGCCAGAAACACCCATTCCTTCCCATTGTCGGTGGACTAGTATGTGTAATCGAAAACCATGATTGGAAGATCCTAAGAGTGCTAGGGAAGCATTTGGGTAAAGAAACAAATAATGACTTGTAGAATCTCAAGTGGCTTTTCTTGGTTTGAGAGCAAGTAGGAAATTAGGATTTTAGAGAATTCACTAGGAAGGAGATTCAAATTTGGTTGTTAATTCCATCCAAGCATGTCAAGAGCATAATTGGAAATTAGATGCACATCTTTTTCAAATTGTGACATAAGTTATTGGAAGAGTACATCATATCTCTCATCTATAGGGAGGGCAATGAGAATGTAGACACAATTGCCAAAGTGACAATTGATTTATTCTTTTGTTAACTTAGGGTTATCCCCACAACCCAGCCCAACATGAAAGTTGATTTGACATAAGGAGTTACTGAGGAACTAGCTTGGCATGCTCTGCTACCATAATGTTTCCCATTGTAATAGATCACACTAATTCTCAAGAGATTAACAACTTGGATGAGATATAAGTATTCATGAATTGAGATGGTGTATTTATGATGGATACCCTATCTAACAATTCTATGATGATTTTTGGTCTTTATTAATGATAAATAGATAGGGAAAGCCATAGTGTAATAAATGACACTAAGCATGGATACTACCATTTTTTTAAGAGTGAGTAATAGGTAGATTGCATTCTTTGGGCCTGTTTGAGGGGAGAATAATTGAGGTCTTCAAAACTAGAGTAGGTGTGGTGCTTCATGTATGGAGATTGATCTTTGGTGACAAATACTTGGGTGGAAATGGTTAATATTCTGTGAATTTGGACATTGTTGTGATGTTTCTTGTAATGTTTCTCAATGTAAGGGAATCAAATAAGATGGTAGAGGCATTGATGATGAAACTAGTCTAGTCTCAATTGTTTCGAGGATTGAAAAGGTATTCATAGTGCACCATCCCAAGATATGATTTGATTCTAGATGAAAAAATGAGGTTTGATTTGATTTAAATATTGTTAGAACTCATGAAATGCGAATCCCACAAGCCTAGTTAACTTTTACAAGAATACATGTCACACATAAAGAGAAAATTGAATGATAAAATAATTGAAGACAAATATAAATAATTGAATTGCTTGTATTTATTTGAAATTGTTTGATTACAATGAAGGATATGACATCCTTACAAAGAAACCTAACTCTAAAGATAGAAACCTTAAATGGTGGAGTCTACAAGATAGACATGGAGTTAAAAAAGAATGCATGATTGACTCATGTATGCACAAAAAGCATAATAGACTAATTAATGCAGGAAACTCTCAAAAATATAAATATAGTTTGCTTTTCCTAGTTTGCATTATGCATGGAGAAAAATATTAATTAATTATTTATAATTAATTAATTAACTAACTAATATGCCAATATTTAATTACTAACTAAGGCATCAATTATTTAGTGAATTAATGCAATTAAGTGAATAATTAATATATAAATTATTTACTCCAACAACCCCCCTAAATGCACAACTGGGAGAGAGGCAAATATGTAGGAAAAACTATGCAAAGATGAATGCAAGATGGGTTCCGGCCTAAAACCTGATGAGGTACCCATGAAAAAATATGGAAGTTTCTCAAAAATGGAGCAAAGGAGAAAACCTTGAATGGGAACAAAAATCTTCTCTAAAAGAGAAACAAATGACAAGCATGAAGACGCTGCAAATGTTGGCATTGTCAGACTGCTATGACGCTGAAAAATCTAACCTCCAGAAATAAGAATGCAACAGTGTCAATATGGTAAGTGTTCCATCTCACGAAATGCATGGATAAATGGTTGCACTACATCTCCTGGTACATAGGAACAAGTAATAAATACATAGTTAACTCACACACAAAACCAAGGAAGCATTAGCACCAATAGTAGAAACCACCCCATAATGCTGGCAAGGGAGAGGTATGATAGGTACACTAAATCTAAATGTTATTCTCCATGATGCCAAAAAAATAGAGATCAAAGACAAGAAAGGTGGAGCTCAAATCACAGGAAGGCAGGGTAGGACCAGAAAGGCACTATTGAATTTAAAAACAAAAGATAATAAGCTGCTTATATATCTACAAAAAATGGACCTAACATCTTTATAGAGCTCTGAATCATCTTTCTGATGATATCTCGTTTGTGAAAAATGGAGTCTGGATGCACAAGATATGCCCCCAAGAGTGCAAACAACAATTTTCTACTTCAACTAGAAAAAAAACTTGTGAAATGAAAAAATCAGGAAAATATACCTCCATATCTTGATAGGGCTTGGAAAGAGTTTTCCAAAAATATATGGTTTGCATTATTTTTGACTCTGTATGCTCAAGTTATGAGCAAACTACCAACCCCCTCTTTTAGGGCACAAACAGGGTCCAAAGGGGCCATGTATGCTGACTATATTGTTGATGTCTGCATGATGTCATGTTGACGTCAACACTGATGCAATATTCTATTGCTACAAAGGGTTGACATTTTTTTTTTTAATTAAAAAAATAATCTTTTTTGTAACAACATGCACCAACTTGATTTTAAAAAATAAAAATTAAAAAACTAGCAATGAAATTTTTACTTTTACTAGCAATTTTTGAAAAAAAAATCTGATTCAAGTACTGACGCGCATGCAGGCAGTATGACCATACGGATTTTTGTGCTTCGAAAAATGTGCCAATAAAAAATCATGCAGTAGATGCCCCTTTCACCCAAAATAGGCAAATTATATATCAAAATTCATAGAATCAACCTTCTGAATCCAATCGTGAGGTCCTTTTTATCCCAAAACACTTCAAATTTTTAGGTACTCTCTGGAATAGAGAAAACCCTCAAACTTCAAACCCTTGCAAAATAGACTTTGTATATCAGATTTCAGCGAAACAAAAGACAATCCTAACTTTATCGAGCCTTTTGGAACTAATTGTGCAATCCAAATCAACCCAAGATGAATGATTTGTTGTGCATGCGAATAATCTCCATAAAAAGTGAACAAGAATCTTTAGATCTGGAGCTCTTATACCATGTTAGAATTCGTGAGATGTGAATCCCACAAGCCAGTTATCTTCTCCAAGATTACATATCACACATAAAGAGAAAATTGAAAAGCAAAATAATGGAAGACAAATAACAATAATTGAATCGCTTGTATTGCTTTGAAATTGTTTGATTACAATGAAGGATATGACATCCTTATAAAGAAATCTAACTCTAAAGATAGACACCCTAAATGGTGGAGTCTACAAGATAGACTGAGAGTTAAAAAAGAATGCATGAATTACTCATGTATGTACAAAAAGCATAACAGACTAGTTAATGCATGAAACTCTCAAAAATCTAAACATAGTTTTCTTTTCCTAGTTTGCATTATGCATGGAGATAACTATTAATTAATTATTCATAATTAATTAATTAACTAACTAATAAATGCCAATAATTAATTATTAACTAAGACATCGATTATTTAGTGAATTAATGCAATTAAGTGAATAATTAATATATAAATTATTTACTCCAACAAATATGATATATTAAATAAAATATAAAACAACATCAAAACAAATATTATTGTTTATAATATACTATAAATATAATTTAAAATAAAAATATTATGAATAATAAATATAATTTAAAATGAAAATATTATCATTTATAAATGTGATATATAAAATGAAATAAAAAATCAACATCAAAATAAATATATTTGAATATGTTGGGCAGAAGTGGATTTCAAAAAAATCGTGTCAATATCAATGGTCTAATACTTTTTGTCTTAGCATGCCATTTTATAGGAAGAATGGTAGCATCCTTCAAATTTTGCAGAAATACACCATGGAAGGATAAGATTTCATTCTCTAATGCATGTCAATTAATTTATTTATTTTTCAAATGAGTTTTTATTATATAATTCTAAGCATGGATATACTAGCTCACTTGCACCCAAACAAGGTGCAATGGTTACACAAATAACAGGATATATTTTGGGTAATCATAGTTTTACAATAGCTTTAACATAGCTGAATCATCCTCTAATTTATGGAACTTTAGCATAACTAATCATCTTTAAATTATGTAACTTTTAAAGAAACTTAAACAATTGTAAAACAACCAATGGCAAAGTGAAGGTAAACAAATTAAAACATAGATCATGGAGCTAAAAAAGGTGGTCTGGATGGAAGGACCACGAGGCTGGACCACATGATTGGAGGACCAGGATGAAATCCTACATTAGTGTCTTAGGACAGCAACATAACTATATATGCTACTCCTCAGTCTGCTTGACGGTTGAGGCCCGGCCTCCCCTGAACTCTTTTGTATAAACTCTTTTTCGGTCTCTCCATCTCTAATATAAAAAAAAAAAATTAATATACATTTTTTTTAAATAGTAAGATATTTTTATATTGAAAGAACATAAAATAATTATATTGAAAACAAAATATTAAAAAATAAATTTATTTTATATTATATTTGTCATAAGAAACATGTAATAATTTTATATTACTTTTTAATATTTTGATTTTATAATATTTTAATATCATTGAATGACTAATAGCTTTATTTATGTCTCAATCTTCAAATCTTTGAATGGCTGGGCCATTTAACAAGCGCAAATATACTTTTTTTCTTTGGTTTATGACTCCCAATGGACTCAAAGAAAAAATAGAATCAACCAAACAAAAAACATTATTGGCAACATGTCACAATTCAAAGCACAAGAGATAATACATCTGATTATCTAGGCCATGCAGTAGTTAAGTAACATGAAACACGTTGAGCACAATTCATATATTGCCCACTTTGTTCGCTTATCCTATTCCATAGCATACTCTTAACATACTAAGCTTCTCCTCCATGAAGAATAACGTGAATAAATCCTGTGAATAAGAAAATAGACTCTAAATAAATCCTATGACACCCAGTTCAATTTGGATTAAGGAGAAAAAAAATACCAAATGAAATGGGTATTCAGTATGATTCAGATAACAATAGAATGAGATAAAACACAAGAAAAAACCCCAATGAAGGAGAATTTGGCCATGGTGTGAGATAATATGAGAACCCTTAATAAAGTAAGTGCAGGAGAGGAATCCAATATTTAACAGGCTCTAGGGTGACTAAAAGAAACAAAGAAAAAAAAAATTTTAACCAAGTGAAGGTGATTTTGCTTTTGCATTACTAAGAGCTCAAGCAAAATTGAGACGGACAGGTCAAAGTTTGTGTACTATCATATTTAACACTAAAATGTGTTGTAGTTAATGTGGAAACCAATAATGGTAGGAAATAAACAATCAAAACTTGCAAGGACATGTACCAACTTTTGGTACACTTTGGATTTTATAATTTATCATTAACATGTCTTTTACATTTATTATTTGTTTCCAATAGTTACTGGGATGATAGTTTTATGTTCGGATTAAGGTGCCTCAACCTTAGGAGTCTCAAGTGGTTTATAATTAATTATTTAATTGGTCAGGTGTTCTGATTTTAATTAAGTTAATGATAATATAAATTTCCAAAGTTCAACCAACAAGCGTTGAGGAGGAACCGGAATTGTGACACCTGTCACAAGGAAGAAACTTTGGAGAAGAAATTTTTATTTGGAGCTCTTCAAAACTATGCTCTTGTGGCAAGTGGCTGTGTAGTTTGCTTTCCTTTCTTGTGCATGTTTTTCGAAAGATTTTCAGCAGGACCAAATCTTCCACATGGATAGACTTGGAGCAAAATAGAAATTTCTATTTTTGTAGAAAGTCTTGATTTTCTTGGACACCTTGCCTTTTTGGAGTAAATAATATTTGTATTAAATATTATTTATGAAAGAGTTGTGTACAAAGGAAGTTTCTAATTATATGTTGTAGATATATTGAATGTGGATTCTTTTGAGAAGCTACTTCCTTTTACATTGTAAACTCTATAAATACAATGTGTTGTAGAAAAGAAGAAGTGTGAAGTATTTTTGAAAGACGACATTATGCTACCATAATTATTCTAGATTTAGATATCACAGTTGAAGACACCTGGAAGAGCATACTCTCCATATTGTTTGTAATAGGTTTTTGTACTATAATACAATTGATATGTGTTTTGGTGTGGTGGGTTTTTTACCGAAAGGGTTTTCCCATGTTAAATTGTTTGTGTCACGTGTTTATGATAAATTTGAAATTTATTTCTGTGTGTTTTTCTTTTATCAATAATGTTGTTCAGGGGTTTGTAAATAAATTTGCATTCAATCTCCTTGGGGGTTTGTATTAGGAAGGTTGTTTCCGCTCCTCTACTTTCCTTTCAATTAGTATCATAGTCTAGCCAGATTTGTTATTCTTGGTGGGTTGTAGGGATTTTTGTGCATATCCTTTTCAGTGGGAGTTTCAGTAGGTAGAAGTTTCTTAACCAAGTTATGGATTTAAGAGGGCAAGCACATTGGGAAGGATTGAAATGGATAAATTCAATGGCAGCAATTTTGATTTGTGAAAACTCAAAATGGAGGACA
The DNA here is from genome assembly GCF_030272615.1 of Cryptomeria japonica. Lineage (NCBI taxonomy): Eukaryota > Viridiplantae > Streptophyta > Pinopsida > Cupressales > Cupressaceae > Cryptomeria > Cryptomeria japonica. The sequence continues at coordinate 27,444 of NW_026729151.1, forward strand.
TGCTCATTGACAAAGACCTTTGGATTGTAATATCTGGTCAAAACCCTCAAACTACAACTCAAGATGCTTGGGATACAATGGATCGAAAAGCTAAGGGTATGATAAGACTCTACTTGGTTGACTCTGTACTCCTGAATGCTCATGAGAAGAAGACTGCAGTTCATTTTTTGAAAAAGCTTGAAGATGTAAACAAACTTTTTTTGAAAAAAAAATTGTATTCTTTGAAAATGGAGGAAAGACGAATTGTTGCAGATCACTTGAATGCATTCAACATGTTGGTTTCCCAACTAAACTATGTTGATGTAAACATTGATGATCAAGAATGTTGCATGCTCGTACTATGTTCTTTGCATGATGCTTGGGATCACCTGATTTTGGTTGTTGGAAGCACAACAACCACTTTCAAGATGGAAGATGTGGTTGCTTCGACATTGTTGTTTGAAGAAATGTGGAGGAAGTCTTTTGAAATGGCCAAGGAGGCCCTTATTTCTCATGGTAGATCAATAGAGAAAGGAAAGAAAAAGGATAAGAAAGGCAAGTCAAAATCTCTTGAGAGATCAAAGTCTCTTGGTAAAAGGTCCAAGGCTAAATGTTGGAACTGGGGCAAATTCGGTCATTTCCGAAAAGATTGTAAAGAGGAGAAGAAAAAGAAAAACAAGAAAGCCTTTATTTGGATTCTGACCAATCCTCTCAAGATGATGCAGATTCATTTGTCATTGCATTGGAAACCCATGCATTCGAAGATGTATGGTTAACTGACTCAGGTGCTTCTTTCCAAATGACCTCTCATAGGGGTTGGTTCTCAAAGTATGAAGAATATGATGGTGGGAAGATGTACTTGGGTGATGACTCTCACCTGAAAATTATTGGTCGTGGAAGATTCAAGATCCAATTCCTTGATGGTGGAGTGACGAGGATTGTTAGTATACATCAAGTTTTTTGTTTACCACGAAGCCTTCTTTCAGTTATAAATTTGAGTGATGTGGGAGTTTAGACTATTTTCTCACAAGATGGATGCAAGATGACTAGAGGTTTCATGGTGATTTCTAAGGGTGTTTGGTTAGGCACGAGTTGTATAAGTTGGATGCATGCACGGTTCAATATGATATCACTTATGTGAATTCCAATAAAAGGGCTTTGGATTCTTCATCCTCACTGACAGATCAAGCAGAGAAGAAGACTATTGTATCAATATCTGATGCTTGTACTTTCTGACTACCTAAGGGTGCTAATTCTTTGAAGAAGAATCTCCCAACTGAGAAGACAATATTATCCAGCACCAAAGACTTTGCCACATAGGTGAAAAGGGCTTACGAGCCTTCAAAAATAAGAGCCTTGTTGAAGAGCTTGGTGATTGTAATCTCGAGTTTGACTTTTGAGATCATTGCATTTATAAAGCATAACATCATGTTTCTTTTTATTCCAGTTCTCATAAGTCTTCTAGGGTCTTGGACTATGTTCATTCTGATGTATTTAATATTGTTAATAAGCCTTCTTTAAATAGATATGTGTATTATGTTTCTTTCATAGATGACTATTCTAGAAGGATGTTTATTTATTTCCTTAAAAGTAAATCAAAAAAAATTAGTTACTTTAAGGAATTTAAGTCCTTGGTTGAAAATCAGACTGGTAGGAAAATTATGTGTTTGAGGATGGATAATAATGATGAGTTTTGTTCTGTTGAGTTCGATAGATTCTGTAAGGATATTTGGATTGAAAGACATAAGACAACTCCATATAAATCACAACAAAATGGATTTGTGGAGAGGATGCACATAACACTAATGGAGAGGGATAGGAGTATGATGAGCATGGTGCTAGCCTTGAACAAAATTTTTGGGCTGAGGCAGTAACCACTGCATGTTATCTAATAAATAGATCTCCTACTTCGACGCTTGTTGTAAAGACCCCTATGGAAGCATGGTTTGGTAAAAATACCTCAATGAGACATCTTAGACTCTTCAGCTGTGAGGCATATACTCATGTGCCTAACGAAAAGATGTCATGTGCCTAACGAGAAGATGTCTAAATTGGAGAACGAGGTGGTTAAGTGTATCTTCATCGGTTATGGATTGGTGTAAAATGGTACAAGCTTTGGGATCACGTTATAGAAAAGGTGCTCTATAGAAGAAGTGTTTTCTTTCCTGAGCAGAAACCTTCCACAATAGATTTACAGCTAGAGAAGGAAGAGAAACAAAAGGAGGTAGTTCAAATTCTACCCACTCTTAAGCAAGTTGAACTATGTATTCCTGCAGCACCTAATAATGAGTAGAGCTCTAGCAGCTTAGAGAGTTCAGAAGAGGAACAAGATCCTCAACCTCAATCTATGAGGAGGTCTATGTGTGATAGGAAACAACCTAAATGATACAGATATTCACCAGAAAGGTTTGGTTACTCATTCTTAGATTCTAGTTGTATCTTTTCTTTGATTGCTAATGTTGATGAGCATAGGATTGTTAGAGAAGCAATGGGTAGGCATGATGCAGATTCATTGATGGAAGCCATGAATGAAGAGATGGTTGCATTGAAGAAGAATGTAACATGGGATCTGGTACCTTTTCTTGAGGTACATAAACCTATTGGTTGTAAATGGGTGTTTAATAAGAAACTAGGTCCAAATGGTAGTGTTGAGAAGTATAAGGCATGTTTGGTTGTGAAGGGAAATTCCAAGGTGGAAGGAATTGATTATGGGGAGATATTTTCTCATGTAGCTAAGTTGACATCCATTCGGCTTTTGTTATCACTTGCAGAAGGTCATGATTCGGAAGCCGAGCATATGGATGTGAAGACAACTTTCCTTCATGGTGACTTGGAGGAGGAGATTTACATGTGTCACAACCAGAGAATTTTGTGGAGAAAGGTAAAGAGAGTCTGGTATGCAAGCTAAAGAAATCTCTTTATGGTCTTAAGAAGTCTCCTAGAATGTGGTACCAGAAATTTGACACCTATGTGTTATCATTGGGATTTTTGAGATCTAAATCTCACCATTGTGTTTATTATAAAGCTGCGAATGGTGATATTCTCATTATTGTCCTATACGTGGATGATATGTTGTTCATTGGGAATAGGAAGAGAATGATTTCAGATTTGAAGTCTCAATTGTTAGCACGATTTGAGATAAAATATATAGGTGCAACAAGGTATATTCTAAGAATGAATATTAGAAGAGATAAAGATCATAGAAAGCTCTAGATCAACCAGAGAAAGTATGCGAACTTTGTGTTGGAGAGATTCAACATGACAGATTGTAGACAGTTAGTTGTTCTTATTCTACATGGGATAATTTTTTCTATGGAAGACTATCCAAAGTCTCTTGCCGAGATGGAGGACATGACTTGAGTTTGTTATTCAATTGTTTTTGGAAGCTTGATGTATGCTATGGTCTATACGAGGCAAGACATTGCACAAGCAATGGGAGTCCTTAGTTGGTTTATGGATAATCCAAGACGGGTACATTGGGATGCAATGAAGAGAGTGTTTAGATATTTGTGGGGTACTTCCGAGTATTCCTTAGGTTTCCATGGTAATTTTACTAGACATTGATATTCCTTGAGTATTCAGGGGTATTTTGACTTTGATTGGGCAGGTGAGATTGATAGCAGAAGATCCACCAGTCGATATGAATTAATGATGTTTGGTGGTGCAATAAGTTGGATGAAAAAGAGACAATTTGTAGTTGTTTTATCCACAACTGAAGCTGGGTGCATGGTAGCTACTCATTCTTGCAAAGAGGCCATTTGACTTAAGATACTGTGTTCAACATTGGATTTAATGTGTGACATGTCATTATCTATTGTGATAACCGGAGTGTAATTTGCTTGGCAAAGAATCCTACTTTCCATGCCAGAACAAAGCACATTAACGTCCAGTTTAATTTTGTTCGTGATATGATGGAAGATGGAAAGGTGAAGTTGGAAAATGTAGGCACTTTGGTGAATGTTCTTGATGCATTGAAAAATCCAATGAGCACTGAGAAGTTCAAGTGGTGTGTTGGTTCGATGGGCCTTGGGACCTAAGCTATGATATGATGACTCCTATAAGGTCTTTGTCAAGTGGGATATTGTAGGGATTAAGGTGCCTCAACCTTAGGAATCCCAAGTGGTCTTTAATTAATTATTTAATTGGTCCTGTGTGATGATTTTAATTAATTTAATGTTATAATATAAATTTCCAAAGTGAAAGGAACAAGAGTTGAGGAGAAAACATAGTTGTGACACTTGTCACAAGGAAGGAACTTTGGAGAAGAAATTTTCTTTTGGTCTCTTCAAAACTCCGCCCTTGCAACAAGTGGCTGCATGGTTTGTTTTCCTTTCTTGTGCGTTCTTTTCGAAATATTTTCAGCGAGACCAAATCTTCCACATGGGTAGACTTGGAGAAAAATAGAAAGTTCTATTTTGGATATCACATTTGATGACACCTGCAAGATCATAGACTTTGCATATTGTTTGTAATATTTTTTTTACTGTAAGACAATTTATCTGTGCTTTGGTGTGGTGGGTTTTCTCCTGAAAGGATTTTACCAAGTTAAATCTTCTTTGTTATGTGTTTATGATAAATCTGAAATTTATTTGTTTGTGTTTTTATTTTATCTATATAACATTGTTCAGGGGTTTGCAAAGAAATTTGCCTTCTCTCCTTGGGGTTTTGCATTAGGAAGGTTGTTTCTACTCCTTTGCTTTCCTTTAATTTTACAGATAGTATCTTTTGCATTTTATAATTATTTCCCACCAATACTGGGTTGTTAGATACTATACAGTCACCAAAAATATGGACATGTGATTACAGCCATGAGAGGATGACCTCTATTTAATTGCATTGACAGTAATGAAAACCACTTGGTATGATATGAAGTAGCAACTCTAAAAAATATCAATCATGAAATTTAGGTTTGAGAATGAATGAGTAAATGTTTTTAATCATGTCTACGAGGCCAAACGGTCTATTGGATTCATGGATAGTTAGAAACAAAAATTTTGCATAGTCCAAAACAAAATGCGTAAATCTCCTTTTCATTCTACATCTTGGACCTAGAAATATGCAACTCTTATTCTCTTATCTTCTTCAAACAAATTACCCAAGTTGTTCACTTTTAGTGTGTCAATATAATTTTTTTTGGATGAATAGGCAATCCATTAAATAAGTAATAGGTTTACACTATTTACCAAAAAAAGGGGCGGGAGGAAAAGATCACTCCTCCAGAGTCACACGAGCCCAGCTCAGAAAAAAGGAAACAACTTACAATGTCATAAACATAAAAAAAGCCTAAGCGGATAAAGTAGTAGGAGTGGAAGGAGGCGGATGATCCAAATCATTCTTTTTACCCCATACATTAGCAGGGTTATAAGGGGGGTCTGGAAGACTCCACCCATCCTCATCAGCCTCACCATCACCTTCATTGTCTTTCCACGAAGGAGATATTGCCAAAGCAAGTTGAGGAACCACCTTGGTGAAACTGAGCCAACCAAAGTCTAGCTAATCAAATCCATCAGGAGCCAAAAAGGTACCACCACCCATAGGTCACCCAGAAGAAAAGACACCATGATCCAGAGATACAGAACGATGATGCGGGAAATCCCTCCACCCACCAGAGTGGTGACGAGGAGCCTGGGAACAAGGCATGTGAGAACCGCAAGACTAAGAGTTGCAACCATGCCAATGGCCACTAGCTAGAGAATGGTCACCGAAGGCAATAGAATCTAGTGAAACTCTAGCAACCATATATGGGGCATTACCCCAATGATCAGGTAAATCCTGTAAGTGGCCCAGCTCCAGAGCTACTTTATTGGCCTGCACCTGGATCTGTAACATCACATTATTGCATATGCAAGATTTAGTGTACAAAGAAACATGAATATCAAGAGAGATATGAGAAAATAGAAAAACATTTCTATCTTTCTATAAACTGGAGAGGATTTCCATCCTGAAAAACATGCCAAACCTAGGTGAATTTGAAGGGAAGCCATGGGGAATCTACTAGCAAAACCATGTGCCAAGAAAAGGGTTCAGGTTGAAATGGCTTTAAAAAATCATGAATACAAACCCACAACTGTTGAGCTATTTTATAGAACTAGAAGAGATGCATCAAGGTCTCAAGCATCTCACAAAAGGGATAGTGTGGTTAGGCACCCAAAGATGCCTGAGATGAGAGCCAATAGGCAAGCATTGCAGAATAGTACACTAGGAAAAATGGGCTACCTTAGGCTCAATAATGGCAGACCAAAGAGTCTGAAATTTGTGATGCCAAATACTCTTCGAATACTGCAAATACCATCTACAATTCATGGTGGTAACCATAGGCAAATGAGTCACAAGACAGTGGTAACCCATCTTGGGTTTATAATTGCAAAAAGAAGTGTTGGGACACCAATGCCAATTTTTCCACCAAGGCCTCATAAAATGAATACCAATTTTGTATAGCATCTTCAAAGGCAAATCAAAGAGCACAAGCTCAAATGTCTGATGATCTGGTCGAGCAAGGTGAAACTGGATCTGTAAATTTTCCTAAGAGTGTATACTCATAGTTGTATGAGAAAAAAGGTCACAAGGAGTAGAGATGCCACATTTATGAAAACGCAGAGCATGCACTCCAGGGACATGAGCGAAAGGGATCCCTTGAAACTGAATGAGAGGTGACTACCAAATATTGTGCTACTTGAAAGAAAGACCATCACGAAATCCTAGACCATCCCAATGAAGCCAAGGCTTCATAGCTTCCCAGCCACACCAAATGCTTTTAGAAAAAAAAAGTGCCTTGAATGCGCATTGCGTCTTTCATAAGAAGAAAACCAATCCCCTTCCAAGCTGACCTATTAACTGGGTGTCCTGAAGAAATACAATTCTGGAGCAACACTTTCCATGCTTTGTTTCCAGGAATATCTCTAATTACCCCTTTCACACAGAGGGATAAACCTTGTTTCTGACTGGACAAGAGGCGAAGTCCTCCAAGGTCTCAAGGGAGACAACATAAATCCTAAGCAACTCTGTGAAACAAATGATTATATGTGCCATTGGCCCATAGAAATTCCCTCAAGATATTATCCAATTTACAATAAGACGCTCTATAAGGAGCCCAGCATGAGGAGTAATAAACATGAGTAGCAACAATAACTTTTGAACAAATCTAGAATTTACCAGCCAAAGAAAGAGGCTTGGTAATCCAGTAAGAAAGCTTCTTCTCGATCCTTGTAAGCACCGCATTCCAAAGGGAAACAATAGACCCTTGAAAGGCAAAGGGAATGCCCAGGAACTGAAAAATTTCCCCATTTTGAATCTATTTCCAACCAAACTGGGATAGCCAAAGGGGGGTAGGAAGAAAAGAATTCCTGCAATATTGGGTGTTGTGCCACTGAATAGCCGACCTAGAGGCTAAACAAAAAATTTCCAAACAATGAAGGGCTTCTTTGGCATTATTTTCCTCTTTGAGGAGAGTGAGAAATAAATCATTTGCAAAATGGCCATTAACAGGCTGAGAAGGTGAGTTGAACAGAGAAATCCCCCTGACACGTCCAGCAGAAATGACGAAGGCAACAAAATACCTAAAACCTTCCACAGCAAGCACATACAAGGATGGTGCAAGAGGGAATCCTTGGCGGATGGATCTATGAAGATCAAAAGATAAAGAGTGGCTACCATTAATGATGATGCAAGCAGAAGCATCACCAAAAATTATTTGAATAGACTGAATGAAGCGAGGACCAAAGCCTATATCTTTAAGCTTAGCAAGAATAAAAGGCCATTCAATTCGATCATAAGCTTTAGCAAAATCAATTTTAATAAAAAGGGCTTTCTGCGAAGAGCATTCGGCCCTTTCAATACCTTCACAAACCACAATAATATTTTCTAGAATAAACCTGGATTTAATAAAACCAGTTTTCTCAGGTCACACAATATGCAGAAGCAAATGTCTGATTTTGAGCGCCAAGGCTTTCACAATTATCTTATAGGAGACATTAAGCAATGTAATTGGTTGCTAATTACAAATATCTTCTAGATCACCAACTTTGGTAATGAACACTAATACATTTGGTCTATAATTCCAATGGAGGTTTCCGATGGAGAAGGTATATTGTGACCAAATTTGATTTTTTTTAAGAAATGCACGAATTCGTCAAAATTCTAATGATAATTTCACATTTGGCTTCAACAGAGAAGACATTAGCAATGAAATTTGTTTTTTTTTCAAAAAAGTGCCCTTGTTTGTCGAAATTGCGAGGACAATGGGCATTATACTTAAAAAAAAAAAGAGGGCAAGTCATTTGTGACATTTGCAATCTTGCGCAGGCTTCCTCGTCGAGCTCAACCCCTAGAAAGATCAAACGGCACACTCAACATTTGAGGTAGAATCTTCACCTTCATTTCGGATTTGCACAACATTTGCATGAGGAATTTTGGATTTGCATAATATTTGCATAATTTATGGAATTGCTTGGGTAGAATCTTCACGATTCGAGGTAGCTGAATCTTCGCCTTCATTCATTGATATGCATATATGAGAAATTGTGTGCGTCTCACCCATTTCTTGAGCTATCCACTGCATTTCACAACTACCCTTGCTTTATCGTTCCTAGGTCATCAGAAGTCTTTTAATGTTGCCCCCATGCCTCGGTTGTCGATGTTCAGTCTTCCCATTTTGCCACCATGAATTCTATACACCCCGGAGGGAAATCGACCTCTGCTTCTCTTTTCTCTCTCTCCCGCCCTGCCCCTATCATGGCACTAGGACATATACACGGCGAAGAATGAGCTTACCAATTCTAGGGACGTATCTAGCATAGGAAGAAGATATGCCTAAGTCTAAGAGCATACTATAAAGCATCTAATTTTAAGAGACTCGATTATTACAGTCATGATCAAACATAACATGCATCTTTCCAAAGAATTAGTTTCACAAAGATGTGTCTAGGCCTAGAAGACAAAAAAAGTAGCTATAAGTTACAACAGTCAAAAGCATAGGGATATATACCTATGATTAAGAATTAAAAGGAGTAAATGATAGTCTAAGTCAGATTTTATAGTGAAATGAAGTGCATGTTGTCACAATAGTCTTATCAATTAAAATGATTGTCTTTCATCATTAACTTCAAATAAAACAATGACATCGTCACCATGCTAGATCACATTTAAAATAGTTTCAGATGGGAGTCACGGTTATTTTAACTGTCACAAAGTACACATTCATGAAGTATTAAATAGAATAGCCAAGACAGAGGTCCTCATGAGAGGAATACAAGAAGTTCATTGTATGTGTAAACAGTCTTTAGGATTACAACACACAAATTTTCATTTACAATCAAAGATCACAATGATAGTGAAGACCTACATAGTCCTAGAGGAAGTAAAGGGACAACCCAGGCTTGTGATTTGGGTTCAATATCAACATCAATGAATACCATAGAAGTAGTGATAGAAAAAACAATGTATATACTACTTGTTACTATTTTGTGGCTATCTCTTTTTAATAGGCTTTGTCCTAACTTTTTCTCTTAGACTTAGGCATATCTGTGTTTCCTTGTACATTTATACTATGTGCATGAGAGTCATCTTGAACCAGTTCTAGGGAGGTATCTAGAAGAGGAAGCTTCATAACATTACACTTTGTGTTAATATGTTCCAAACATATATGTAAATAAAAAATTGAAAAATATACCTCAATTTTGAAATGCTTTAATGTTTCTAGAACATGTTAGTGTATGCTTTTATCATAGAAAAACATAATGTAGTTGATCATAACTGATGTAACAAAGTTGTATCTTTGAATGTCTTGTTCCTTGATTATAGATCTATGCTCAATTGATTTGAATTGCTTGATTGAAAACTTGGTAGATGTGGGTTGGAGTTAATAGGGGTTTGAAATGAGAAATAGACTTGTATCTATATGCAACTTGCACCTTTTCAAATTGAACTTTTCGAAAAGTCCAAATTTGGAGAGGAAATTCCTACTATTTGTGAATCCAACATTCATCTTTCAAATTTTAGGTCCAATTGCCATGAATAAGGGTTCCCAAGACCCTAGTCCTAGAAAATTATGCCATGAGGAACATCATGAGTAAGGGAATGAACCAAATTTATTGAAACGTTCTGAAACCTAAGTATAATTAGGCATAAATAAGGCACAACCACTAAAGTGAGTCCAAACCTAGTGTATATTTATAAAGAGATACAACTTATGATGCAATATTTAGCCCCCTCTTAGCAAGAGTCTAAAATTATGCTCATGTACTCTTGGGAAAATATGGAGAAACCAAATATTCTTTTACCAAGATATTGAAGAGTCAAGATGACTACAAGTTTGGAAAGGTGGTAGCTCCCAAGACTTATGATATTCTCAATCTACAATATTGAGATAAAAGGGAAGTACAAAGTGAGTAATATGAGAAACATTGGTAACATACATGGAGCATGCAAAACACAAAGTTATGACATTTAGAACTAGTAAGATTCATATATTCTCACTAGGAACCATGTCAAAAAGACAAGGCATAGATCTAGGACTAGTAAGATCCTTATATAGTTACTAGGAGTCATGTCAGAGACACATAAAGCATGATGCCCAAGTTAGTAAGATCCTCTAATACCTAGTCATAGATCACATTCTAACAACAAATAGAAGGTCATATCTTGGTAACCTAACTAGTCCATGAGTAGTGGCTCAAAATGTTATCAAAGCTAGGTTAGGTTAGGAGCCCCAAGAACCTATAATGTGTCTTATAATCAGTGTTGAAAATAATCTACACTCAATCCAACAATGGAATGGTAAGAAAGTGGGCAGTAGCTCAATGGTAGAAAAATATATTAACAAATAGAATGCCTTAATTTGGATTCCTAGCTATTTTATGAGTATTAGCTTAACATTTTCATGTGTAAATAACATCTACTCCCACCTTTACCATAGATCCAACTTCGACCATTTCTCCTTCCACAACCTCTAGTCACCTTCATGTACCAAAGCCACTAGTACCACACCTTTAGTACTTATATCCTTCACTTATCATCCACCATATGCCCTACTTATCAAATTTATTTCTTCTACATGTAAAAGCCATATGCACAAGATGGAATGACAATTGGTAGATGTAAAAGCCATATTCCACAACCTTTGCTAAAATCCTTTATGCCAGTGCCAAAATGTGAGGTTTGTAACAAGCTGCGACATCCATCAAAGCATAATAGAGATGAGATTTTTAACAAGATGGAATATCAAACAATGTAGGAAAGCATCGATTAAAAATAAATACAAGATTGCAGTTTATAGAGTTTACTTCATTTTGTCTTTTTGTGGCATTGAATTTCATAGTGTTTTAAAGAACATATCATAGTTTTTCCAGCCTAGTGTTTACCGAGAGGAGTAAATAATGTATAGTTTGGTCTCCCATGCATATAAATTCACCCAAATGTGTGGGAAGACCATTGTTCATGCTATGTATCATATTATGTTGTGTGCAGGGCTCCAAATTAGATTTGGTACATGTTTGGGCATGAGGACAGTCTGATATCTCTATGTATCAGACAGTAAAAAGTAGTAAGAGTGAAGAATTTGGTGGAAAGACCAAGCGATAGGTATTTTGAAGTGGTTGATGACAAAGAGAGGGGTCAAGGGACCCTATGAAACCTTCGCAAGGGTTTGTGTATCAAAACCAAATGAAATAGATTAAATTTCTATGATTGTCCTAAGGGTATTGATTGTCACAGTCATAGTTTTACTAGTGATATTATTTTTGTTTTGACAGAGTTGTGTTTGTAAACATAAGTGTGGACATGTAATGGATTCATGAGATGTCTTAAGACTACATCAATACTTAACAACAACATAGTGTGTAGGCACCTAAAATATGAAAGGACTACATATTGGAAGGCGTGTGTGATGATGCCATGAAAGGTCTGATATCCCTATGTATCAGACTGAGAAAACCAGTGAAAGACAAACAAAAAAATGCATTGAGAAGGCAAAAGGTTCAATTGCCTAATGTTTGTTGTTGAAGTGATGTGTGGGGACCCTGCCAAGTCAAATACCTTGTTGTAGTTTCAAAGTGTGGAAAAAGAATAAGCATTTTATTTACCGTCCTAATAGACCATCCATCATAACAATGATTACCAATGATGTGTGTGTTACAAACAAAGGTCTAGAGGAAGGCGCTTTCTATTGTAATACCAAGTGAGTGTTCATAGACCTTGTGTAGGGTCCTCCAATACTAGAGTAAGGAGTTCGAAGCCTAAATACATTGATTTGGCCTTGTGGCCATCAATCAGTGTTGACCCAATAGGAGAAGTCTTGAGACTGATAATTTTGGAAGTTTGGCATTGTTGAGAGCCAACACCTGTGTAAACCCCGTCTTCACGTATTATGATTAGTTGCCATGATACTTGACCCTATCCTCATGGTGTTGGCTCCATTCATATTGGTGTGTTTTGTTGAAGAAACATGATGTGAGAAGTTTGATGTAGAGGCAAGGGTAGAACTCAGTATTTCATATTAGTGATGTACAACTTCTTATTAATAACTTCTTAAAATAGTTATGTACTATTCCAACTTAGAGATTGAGCTCAAGATTATGAAAATATTCCATTATAATTTTTGGCCCATCATCGAGAGTCATTGCCCATTTGGACAACCTACCCACCACATCGTTTCTTGATCTAATCGCATGCCAAAATTCAAATTCCTCAAAAGTTTCTAATAAATGCTTGGCAATAGTTATATATTTATTCAAATTTCAAGCATGTATTTCACCCTTTTTTATTGCATAATAATAATCAAGGAATTTCCTTCAAGCTGTATTTTCAAGAAGCCCAATTTTTTTTCAGCATTTTCAACTCTTCAATAGCTGTCTAAGCCTCGACATCATTGTTCTTTCCCTCCACAAGTTTTGAAGCTCATATTTGGATCCGTTTTAGGGAGCATGTCCAAATCTTCTTATGTTGCTCAGATCTAGGTGTGTGCCTCAATTTGATGACTATAGCTCACTGTTTCTGCATGTTTACCTTCATTTTCAACACTTTTCCCTAATTTCAGCATTTCAACTCACAAAAGAGGGTAAACAAATTCACATGCCCTTGAATCCAATTAGAATTCAGTCCTTATCATTAGTGGTTTGTTATTGAATCTATTGGATTCACCCCTCTTTTGAATGTCATTGCAAATTAGCGGTTTTTATATATCGAATGGTGGAAACCCTAATTTTTCACCATTACAGAGATGAAATATGTCTTATTATATTTTATATAAATGTTTTAGATATGTTTTATACTAATTAATTATAATTTCATTATATCAAAATAGTCGTTTTTCATATATATAACTATTTGTATAGCTTGTTTCACATAAAAAATCTTAAATCATTTATTTCTTTTTATATTAAAGTAATGTATGTCCATTATAAAATTTAAATATTATTTTAATTTTATTTATTTTGATCATTTATTTGTCATTCTTCTCTAAAATAAAAATAAAAATAAAATAAATATTTCTCTTGACTATTCTACATAATCATTTGTTCACTTATTTGTATAAGCATAAGTTTATTAGAAAATTATAGAACAAACTCCTTAAAAATATAAATTATTGTTTTTTCTCTAAAATAAAATAAATAATAAATAATAATTCTATTACCTACTCTCCACAACAAGTTATTTGTTGAAGGGCATAAATTTAGTGTACAACTATAGAATTAACCTTTTAGAAATGCCCCATTCTCTCCTAAAACCCAAAAAAGAAAATAATATTTTCTTACCTACCTGACAACTATCTCATCACACGCTGCTCACGAGGCATATGTTTAGAGAAAAATTATACAAACAAATCCTTGAAATCTTAACAACTCTATGTAACCATTGGATCACTTATTTGGCACAACTTATTGGATCACAAGATAGGCAACTCCTTGAAAAATGAAATTATCGGTTTTCCTTGAAAATAAAACAATGTTTCTCTTACATACCCTTCTTAACTATTGGATGGTTTAAATTAAACCATTAATTTTCCCTACCTACCCACTACCTACTTTGAGTAATTTCTATTTAGACATTCAACTATTTATTTTTCTCCATGGCTCAATTTCCTCTAATGTGTCTTGTATCTAATTGCATTCGCTTGTTTGAATGGCCAAGAAGGTACAAAACTTGTGGATTAGGAGTAGAGTGTGTTCAGAATTTTAATGTTGCTGTGCTATGACAATAAAAAGCTTTCAATGGATGGAGGAAAGTAAATCTTTCAATTTTGAGTTCATTTTTTCCCCTTTTTGAATATAGAGTCTAGGTTGTTTCATTCCTCGAGTGTGGTGGAGAACACCAACAATAGGGAGGAGACAAGTAGAAGTAATGTGTCATCAAGATGGAGGTCAAGAAAGGTAAGTATTATATTTCCTTTGTCCTTAATAGTTTTATTCAAAACTAGTAATTATGTCAAGAGGCATGTACAATGAAGTCAAAATGTCCCTAAACAAAAATCCATTTTTGAAACAATTTGACATGCGAATGAGAGGTAAATGCATGAAATATGTTATGTTTCAGTTTTTGTGGAAGTGTTGTTTTATTATTCCAAATAAAATAGAACCCTCACCACTTGGTGTTTAGTATTTAGAAAAAACATTTATTTTACAGATGATTCTCTTCTATTATAAGATATCTCTATTATTTTTTACATATATTTTTTAAATATTTGATATACTAATATTATAAAATTCATATATATACTGATTCATGTTCATGTGCATGCAGGAAGGAGAAGATAATGGTAGATTTTTATTGCAGAAATTATGCAATAAATGATTTGTAATTGATATTGCATCCTGATAGAAAAAGTTTATTACAATATTATTGTGATCCCAGAACAAGCCAAAGCCGCTACATGGATACTGAGAACCCCATGCAGCCACTCCTGGAGGTTGCCTCGGGTCTGCCATGTGGCCGAAACCATTATCTGCACTGTGCTCGGAGGAGACAGATTGGGCCTGTTTTATGAGAGCAAACGGAATCGTCTGCGCCAGGCAACCAACCCTGGCGTGGCGGCTACTTTTCATGAAGGTACCAGATTATATATATCTTTGTTGGGAACGTTTCTGCCGGCCCCTTCTTCCTCTGGATCCTCTAGCTGGGGTTCACCATAAGGGCAGGTTGTGAGATACAGAATCTGATACCTTCCATGGCGCGGCATCACATTGCAGACGATTCCGTTGGCGCTCATAACGCAGTCCCCGAGCAAAGTGTATTATACTCTCGGCCATATCGCAGTCCCCCGACCACTTCAAGGAGGAGCGGCCGCATGGCGTTCTCATTATCCCGCGAAGGCGTTTTGGGCTTGTTCTTAGACACAGGATGCCGTCCCCAGGGCTTCCCAAGGAGGCGACCATCTTGTATCTCCAAGAGAATGGGAGCTTCTCCGAAGAATTGAATAACCTTGTGGACAGCATTCTTTGTGATTATATGAAGCCCTTAGCTTGCAGAGGTTGGGAGTGTTTAAGAAGTGTATTTTTAGTGTGAAGGGCAATTGTATCCTTTTTCTCTAAGTGAACTGAGTGTTCTTATCGGTGTTACAAGTAGTACACTTGTGACCTTCTTGACCAAAAGCATTGCAGACAATGGGGACTTTCATATTCAATTTCCTCCTGACCCACTTACCATACCTATAAAAGAGGATAAGATCAGAAGGGAGAACCTTATCATATTCCACCAACATGTAGGATATCTCAAACAATAGATGCTTGATGAATTTAGTGATAGGGTTAAAATCATATTTAAAATTGTCTCAAAGTGTTAGTAAAAGACATGAGAACCTTTTCACTCCAAAATTTGAGTGACAAATGGACTCAAACAAGGAACGTAAATTTATTTTGAGAGTTGAAACCAAAGGATCACCTGGGAAAACAAAGGTCATTCAAGAAAAAGAACCAAGGTTCCCCATTATGGATCTTGAAACAATCCTCAAAATCAGGAAAGGAATGTTGCCACAAAATGTGATGATAAGAGAACTACCTAGCCATTCCAAAAGACTCGGCAAGAAAAGTGTCTATAACGTCCACAAAAATCTGCTATCTGTGGGGAGAAACAAGAGTCACCTTTGGCTCGTCCTACACAAAGCTTGTAGACAGAACCGAAACTCCAGGAGCTTCCACACCCACATTCATATTTGAACCATTCAAAAACTCTTCATTGAGGTCATTGTCTTCATCTTGAGAGTCATCAAGAATACAAATCCATTAAAGTCCTCGATGCAAAAAGTTTTGAATCTTGCTAGAGACAAGTGGTGAGGGTTCTATTTTATTTGGAGTGTACTATTAGTGGTTATGGCTAACTTGGCACACCCACATATCTTAAAGGACTTTTTGTTGTCTTTGTATGCCACTTACCTGTTTCTAGCTATTGTTCTAGCTTTTGGGTAGTAAGAACAATCGTTTTTTATAGCTATTGTTCTAGCTTCTGGGTAGTAAGAACAAATTCTTTTTGTTTTCTCTGTATTCAACTTAACTAATACACACTATTTAGAATTTAATAAAAGTACTTATGAAGGCATAAACATTAATGACATAAAAAATTATTAATTACTATGAATATGAAGGAGTAGATAGTAAAAGCTAGATCAATATTTGAAAGAAATTAAAGATGCAATTTTTCACATGTCTTAAAATAGGTGGTATTCTTAGATATCAATCTTCAACTCTTACTATCTCTTTGTCACTGTATTTGATTATACTTTTTCTTTTAATATAATACTTTTAAATTTAATAAGAATAGCAAATAATTTTGATAATTAGGAATATAAAATATCTGTTATATGAAATTTTCATCTAAACTTAAATATCCTTTGTTCCCTCCAATTGGATGCTCTGGTCAAAAGCCTTGCATTCTTAAAGGGATGCTTCCTTCTTGGTGTCTGTTGGTCTCACTGCTTGTGAATTCCAATTAATAATGTAATCCAAATTATATTATAAAATATTTCAATTTATTAATTGATAACAAATTTTTTATTTTATATTAAATTTTCCTATTAAATATTATAAATGAAATTAAAATGTAAGAAGAGAGTTTTTTATTTTATATTAAATTTTCCTATTAAATATTATAAATCAAATTAAATTAAAATGTAAGATGGGAGTTCTTCTAGAATACAAGTTTGTAGTGGATGCCTCCATCATTCAATACTAATTACACAAACCGATCATGAATTATTTAAACTTTGAGTGTACCTTCTTAAATTTATTTTAATTTTTTATTGAGATTCACCGAAACGTTTTCTTCAATAATATGATGTAAAAAAAGAGTAATATTAGTGCTCCAGTTTTACATATGAATTTGGGTCTCCAATACACTGCCCCTTATTTGTTTTATCCAATGCATGTCCTCTCTAACAAGAACGACATTACAACATTTAGTGTCACACCATAGTAATCATAGTAATCCAAGGCAGCAAATCTTAAATCTAAATATTAAATTTTTGTTATCACCTCTCGCCTACAATCACCTTTATATAGATTTCAATCACTCTATTCTTAAACTCATCCTTGTTTCAGCGGTTGTTTGACAAAGTTTAGCAGCAGAGAAAAATGGAGAATGAAGAAGGAAGAGAGATTCTTATTTTTGGTAAAAGGATTCGAGTAGGAGGAGAGAACAATGGGTCTGTTTCTCATGAGAATGGAAATGAGAAAGGAGAAAAGAGGAAGTACATTAAATCTTTAATGCCCAGGATTCGTTGGACCTCTGATTTGCATGATAGTTTTCTTCGAGCAGTGCAACAACTTGGAGGTCCCAACAGTGAGCATTCATTCAATCTTTCACTTTTCTTTATTAAGTTTTTTGTGTCGGTAGATATAGAATTCTAAATTCGTTTTAGTTTTGATATTGGTTTAGAATTCTAAATTTTTTTTAGTTTTGATATTGGTTTAGAATTCTAAATACTGTATAATATAAATTATGTTTGATTTATCTAGAATATCTTGTTCATACTTAATCCAATCTGTCCATCTATTTGTTATTTTTTTTTTTCATTGAATTGTTGTAAATTTAATACTCTATTTACAGAAGCATCCCCCAAACAACTTGTAGAGCTCATGGGTGTTGAAGGGCTTACCCACCCTCAAGTGAAAAGCCATCTACAGGTACTGCTAAATTAATGTAATCACCCATGAGTTTGTAATAGGAAAAAGAAACCCTAATTCTAATATATACTTTTTTTCCATTTGTTTTCTCATTCTCTCCCAAATAAATCCTTAGTTTTTCATTGTTATTGACAAATGCAGGGATATAGATGTAAACTTCAAAAGCCAACATAGAAGCTTCCTCAATCAAATGCAGGTTTATTACTCGAAGATAAAGACAAGTCACAAGTCATAACTTCAGACAAGCCTCTAGTTTAAATATTTTTTATTGAAAACAATGGCTGCAATGCAGCTTTAGTGGCTGCAAAGGACTGCAAAATTGATGATTTTGATTTTGATTTGAGAACTTGTAGGTTAATCGTACTGAAAAAACTCTTATTATAAAGCTTTCCAGAGGATAAACTGGGTTATGTTATTTGTCAGCTACCTTCAGGAAAATAATCTCCAACTGTTATTAAAGTTTCGTATTCATGTTTATGGTGGTGTTCTTATTTTACTTAGATCTGCTCCTTCCTTGTTGGATGGTTTTCACTTGACTTTCATTCATCCATGATGGTATTGTTTATTCTGATCCTCAATTTTTCTGCAGCCTATATGGACTCTTTAACCTCTCTGACATGTAAAGTTCTTAGTTTAATAATTTATTGTTAGTTATAAGAATTTTGATCATTCTGATCCTTATGGTCTCTTTTTTTCATCTGTCTGACATGCCAAGTTAGAGAAAAAAATTTCGAGAAGAAAACTGGAATTAAAAATGTGAAAACTGGCTCCCAAGGGTCATGCCTTATTGAAAACAATGGCTGCAATGCAGCTTTAGTGGCTGCAAAGGACTGCAAAATTGATGATTTTGATTTTGATTTGAGAACTTGTAGGTTAATCGTACTGAAAAAACTCTTATTATAAAGCTTTCCAGAGGATAAACTGGGTTATGTTATTTGTCAGCTACCTTCAGGAAAATAATCTCCAACTGTTATTAAAGTTTCGTATTCATGTTTATGGTGGTGTTCTTATTTTACTTAGATCTGCTCCTTCCTTGTTGGATGGTTTTCACTTGACTTTCATTCATCCATGATGGTATTGTTTATTCTGATCCTCAATTTATCTGCAGCCTATATGGACTCTTTTTCCTCTCTGACATGTAAAGTTCTTAGTTTAATAATTTATTGTTAGTTATAAGAATTTTGATCATTCTGATCCTTATGGTCTCTTTTTTTTCATCTGTCTGACATGCCAAGTTAGAGAAAAAAATTTCGAGAAGAAAACTGGAATTAAAAATGTGAAAACTGGCTCCCAAGGGTCATGCCTTATCGAAACACAGACAATTTGTTGGGATGGCGCACTCTTTCTTTAAGTGGAAATTCTTAATTGACCAGACCACAGACCCAGAGAAAGAAGAGGAATTCAAGGATTTCTCGGTCACAGGAAAATGAGGAGGCTCCCAATCTCAATGACGTAAAAACATTCCCCAGGAACAGAATGGGCAGGTTGGCAAGCCGAGGTGGTCGAGGTGGTCATTTGTCAAGCGGACATGGACAGAGTAGCCTTGGGCGGGGACGTGGCCATCCCCAAGTTCTCCTCAGGAGCCTTCCACATAACTGCTCTTCCAAATTTAAAGATATGATCTTGCTTTTTGTTTTTATTTATTGTTTCTCTATTCGAACTCTGGAGCATATATGCTATCTAGCTTTTAGACTCTACTTTTATTTTTTTTATTTTTTTTCAAAACTCCCCTTAATTTTTGTATGGACAGTTTAAAGATGCAAAATTGTTTTCATAATATTTTTTGACAGATCATGTAGGATCTGTAATATGTTTCATATGTAATTAAAATTCAAAGTAATATACTACTCTGGCTCTGCCCTTTGCTTACTACAAAAAAAGTGTCAAAACTGACATTAGTATTAATTGAGTGTTTGATATTAAACTACAATAATATTTGTAGAGTAATATTATTTTTTATGAAATTATTTTTGTTATTTGAAATACAATTCTCTATTATTTGGTGGCCTTTTTGGTATAGCCAATCTTGTGAAAAGATAAGTGATTCATAGAAGATTTCTTGGTGGCAGCACTGCTGATTTTGTATTTCTTGTATTAATGCAAGGCCTGTTAGTTGAAATTTTTCTTTCGCTGATTGTTCTTGTCACACAAACACCTTTTTTATGGTTAGTCGCTTCCCTGTCCAATTGTATTCTACCACGTATACATGACAATACTTTCAATTTGTTTTTTGGAAAGGATTTGTAATGTGAAATAGAAACTGTAAACAGCATTTAATATGGAAGGTAAAGGTATAAACTTAAACAAACCAGAAATTAATTCATATGGGTTTATATTTATAATTATAAAATAAACAAAAGTTATTGGCATAAAAATGTATCAATTCAATTTTGTTGGTTAATTAGTAATTTAATTTATATTATATATTATATGTTGTAAAATATTAATTATAAAATTTGTATTTCATTAAATATTATATCTTATTCATGTTGAATATCTTATGTTTTAAATATTTGTTTGTATTTTTTATATATTAAATTTATATTTAAATTATATATATTATTATTTATTACTTTTTTATTTAACAGATGTTATTAAATACAAATAACTAGTAATTGCATCTTGGTGTGCAATGGGTATGTCGAATAGGTGTGGAAGGTCAATTAGGGGGAAACTATGGTCATTTTTTTGCATAAATTTGTAGACTACATGAGATCAATTAGTAGGCCATTTAGAAAATGATGTTGTTTGTGCAAAAAAGGGTCTCAATGGAGGAGTGATAGCTTCAAATCCACTTTGCATCCGCTTACAAGGATCCTTGATCATAATTGAAACAAAACATTTGAATTAGGAAGATAATTTTTATTTTACCAATGATCTCATGTTATGTTTCCAATGAGGTAAGAGGGAGAGAGGTAGAGATATGGATAGAAACGGGGAGACACAGAGGTAGAGATATGGATAGAAACGGGGATATATGTTTACAAACTCCCTTTTTATGGTTAGTCGCTTCACCACGTATACATGAAAAGACTTTCAATTTGTTTTTTTGGAAAGGATTTGTAATGTGAAATAGAAATTGTAAACAACATTTAATATGGAAGGTAAAGGTATAAACTTAAACAAACAAGAAATTAATTCATATAAGTTTACATATATAATTATAAAATAAAAAAAGATATTGGCGTAAAAATGTATCAATTCAATTTTGTTGGTTAATTAGTAATTTAATTTATATTATATATTATATGTTGTAAAATATTGATTCTAATATTTGTATTTAATTAAATATTATATTTTATTCATGTTCAATATCTTATGTTTTAAATATTTTCTTGTATTTTTAATATATTAAATTTATATTTAAATTATATATATTATTATTTATTACTTTTTTATATAACAGATGTTATTAAATACAAATAACTAGTAATTGCATCTTTGAGTGCAATGGGTATGTCGAAGAGGCATGGAAGGTCAGTTAGAGGAAACTATAAATAGGGGAGAGGTAGAGATGGAGATAATATTCAAATGACATGCTACTCTAAGAATAAATCCCCTAGGACACATGATATCATTAAATTATTGGGATGAAATGAGTAATCAAAAGTTATTATTTCTGTATTGATCTCTCACTCCAAACTTTTAATTTACATTTTAACTTGAAATATTTAATTATATAAATAAATTTTTATAGATAATTATTCTATAATAAATTAAAATTTAATACTTAGACAGAAAATTATAAATGAAATTAATTCTATTATCTTTTAACTATTATTTTCAACTTCATAAGAAGACAAAAATAATATAATACAAATTTAATAATAAAAATATATATATATATATTTCTTAAAAACATAATCCTAGTTTAATTTTAAAAATCTATATAATAATTATTATAATAATAAAATTAATCTTGCATTTAATTATTAACTTGTAATTTACTATTATATTATTTCAATTATATTTATGTAATATTAATACTAACTTGTCTTAATAAAAATAATTATTAATAATTGTAGAAGTGAAAATAGACATTTTTGAGTGACTTTATAAAATATTTAAATTTATGATTAAAATATTATTAAATTATTTTGTATGTATTAAATCAATTTAAAAACTGGCCTATTAATGGGCTTGCTAGGGCTAATCTAGGATTCAAGAACGTGAAGGTGGTGGAGTGGTTCAAGCCAAGGGAAGGATGGTATAAAATTAATATTGTAGCAATTGGAGCTTCAAAACTTGTGGAGGGAACGAACAATGACGTCGAGGCTTAAGCAGCTATTGAAGAGTTGAAAATGGTGAAAAAATTGGGCTTCTCAAAAATACAGCTTGAAGGAAATTCCTTGATTATTATTATGCAATAAAAAAGGGTGAAATACATTCTTGGAATTTGAATAAATATATAACTATTGCCAAGCATTTATTAGAAACTTTTGAGGAATTTGAATTTTGGCATGCGATTAGATCAAGAAACGATGTGGTGGGTAGGCTGTCCAAATGGGCAATGACTCTCGATGATGGGCCAAAAAGGATAATGGAATATTTTCGTAATCTTGAGCTCAATCTCTAAGTTGTAATAGTACATCACTATTTTAAGAAGTTATTAATAAAAGGGTGTGGTGGTGATGTGATATTACATGGGTAGCACTTGGTGCTAACAATTGTGGATGGCTGGCGACTATATTTTAATATGGAGGACACCTTTTTCTTGATTATGCTAAGGCAACAAATAACATTTATGAGAAAATGCACTAACATAAGAATGAAAAATATTTTTAAATTTTATGCAGATATTTTCATTCAAATCAAGGAAATCCTTTTGGGTGAAGAGTTTTTGACAGCTATACATAGGTACAACACAAATATAGACATTGTGTCAATGGTGGTGATGTATGTGTTGGAGTTTGGATGAAAAGAAGATTTTGAGTGGGTGTTGAAGGGTTGTGTGAAAAATGATTAGTTTCATGGTTTGCATTTGATGTTGGAAAGGGCAATTTTAGGGGCAGGGTTTATGCTTGCAGAGGTGGCTAAGGGCATAGATGAGAAGACTCCTCAATAACTAATGGAATTTATTCATATCCATTGGGATTAGTTGATTCATTACATGTGTATGAAGGAACAATAACGAGCCAAAGGAAAGAGGAAGGTGGGGATAGAAGAAGAACCAGAACCAAGATTCGAGATAAAAGACTAGTGGGTTAATGGGCCTTTGAAAGCATTGAGGAAGAAATGAAAAGAAAATGATTGATTTTTATTTAAAACTTGTTTACGTAGTTACTTGATTGACTTTTATGATGGGACATATGAATTGTGATATTATCATCTCCTTGTTGTCTCCCTTGTTATCATTTGACAATGTGATATACCATGGGGGTATTGAGCTCTTTGGGGCCTATACCATGCAATGTGTTGTGAACCAGCCAATTCTAGTTGAGATGCTGTATTGTTTGTTTTTATGTTCACTACTCAGTGATTTATTATCATATTTTATTTGAATTAGATCCATCACACCCAAAAATATTTAGATGTTAGACAAAATTATTTGATGCACAAGAGGTATGCTAGTATCTAGGTATTTTTAATACATTATACTCTTACTTCTAGAGCCATTAGGATGAAAAATGATCTAGTTTAATTCAAATGGCATGATCCAGTTAGTTTAGGACATGCATCACCCTTCATAGTCTATTATTGAGGTATATATATGCTCCTAGGAATAAAAACTCCAAGGAAATATTCTATGAGATGCAATACTACTCAATTATTGGTCCTAAAAACAAATCATAATATACCAAACTCTTGTGTCTACCAATTTAGAGAGAGAGGATGGCATGCCTCATGTTGATTGATAAAACATTTATTTAAAAATAGGATGAATTTGAGAGGGGAGGATATAATTTGGATGGAAAGGGATGTTCAATATAGATTTGTAAATTTTTTGCTTCCACTTGGAGGTTTAATAATGATGAGGCTTTGCCCAAAATATCACACACATCATAGGAGAGGATCCAAAGGTTATTATGTTACTAAAATATTGCTCACATATAAAGAGAAATTGTATATTAATATGAATTAGTCCTTTGATAGTATGAAATACTACAAATTATGGTTATAGACACCACCATTAAAAGGAGACATGAATGTTAACTATTCAAACTAAAGGAGTTGTAGACACACAAATGAATTTAATTAGAAATTATATTCAAATTCATTATAGCTGAGGAATTATGGTTAACCTAGTTAAACAAATGCTATATATAAACTAATGTTAATCTATAAGTGAATTTAACTAAGACAATTTAAAGTTAATGTAGAACATTATATCTAAGAATTTATTCTTTCAAAATAAACTAATATTTTTGAAATACTATCATGAAAATTAAAAATTGAATACCTTTTCTTTGTCTATAATATGTTTGCATGTTTTCTTCATATAATTTTTATTTCATTTCTACTTAATGATATAAATCACTCTTATTTTGCCTTATCTTTTTATTTCCCATCTCCTTATTTGTAAAAAAATAACTTAAAAATTCCTTTGCCAAAATTTTGATCTTGCAAAGTATCCCAACAAAGAAAAAGTTTGAAAAAGAAAAAAATGAAAGCATTAGATATTGATGTTACAAATATATATTTAAAAAATTATAAATTTATCCTTTGTATGAAAAAGGGTATGCATGACAACATAAATGTCATTTTTTAACAATGTAGTGTACTATAAAAAATATATTATTGAGAGTTACATTTAAAATTTACAATTTAGTTATAGTTTTTTTTTAAATATTCAGAATCTACAAACAAAATCCCACAAATTAGTAGTTCATATCGTCTTGGAATTATTAACATTTTAGTTGGTATAGGTGTTAAAAAGTGAAGATTAAGTTAAAAAAATGATTTCGATGCCCAACATTGGCCAAAAAGTGGACCTCATTGTTATGTGATTATCCAAGTAGAGGTTTTAGGCTAGACCTACTTGTCAACTATTCATGGGTCAACAAATATATCTAAACTCCAACCCTAATTTACCATTGAGTTCTTTAATTCTCTCACTCTAGCATAGGTTGGGTTGTATTTCTGAGCGTTGTGCTCTAGACATTTTTGACATGAATCAAGTGGTATTTTGAATCTCCAAAGGTTGACATCTCTATAGCGTTCATCATGAGAATAATGGAATTATTGATGTTTGACTATTCTCATACATGAATATGGTGGCATGCCAAATATTTGAGCTCAAAAATTTCACTAGCATACACTAAAATAAACTTGAACCCCAAACTCTCACAATTCCTAGAAATCAAGTAGGAAGAATTCCCAATATCTAAACTTTGACACCTCCCTAGCATGAGCTAGATAAAAAAAAAAATCCGAACCTTGACAATACTTAGGTATGAACTGGGCCACAATCCCAATGTGTGGTCCCTAATGTCTTACTAGCATGAATCAATCAAAAGTCTGAACCCCAAATCTCTGTAAAAAGTCTTTCCATTAATATTTTAAATAGGACAGGAGAACAAATATACCATGTAATTTCTCATCAAACTTTTAAGGATTTTATATGAAATGGTT
Source organism: Cryptomeria japonica (assembly GCF_030272615.1). NCBI lineage: Eukaryota > Viridiplantae > Streptophyta > Pinopsida > Cupressales > Cupressaceae > Cryptomeria > Cryptomeria japonica. Next base: position 53,102 of record NW_026729151.1, read on the forward strand.
TCTATATTGACCTATTCTCCTCCCATAATTATCATAGCTACACTCACAAATTATGTGTAATAATGTAGTTAGAGGTAAGGATTTACCATAAAATGAAAGATGATATGACATTTTCCAAGTACCTATAGAAAGGTCACAATTATAGCATTAGTTGTAACATCTCCACTTAGGTGTTTTGGGGTATTATTGCTAATAAATTTATTTATATTTTTAATATTATTAGAGTTTCTAAACCCTAGGTAACCATTCAAAGTTATGTAGATTAGTAGTTTTATTAGTAGTCTTGTTACATTCTTTGAATGTATGCCTACTATTGACCTGTGAGAAACTTTGTATAATTCTTTTATATTATTAATGTAGGTACAAAAAATTTAATTCGAGTGAACATTACCGTTTAGGACATCAATGATGATTTTTGAGTCTCATTCTAGGTTTGATTTGTTAAAGGAATATCTAGAATCTTGAAATATATCTAAAATCTAGAGGTAGGCTTTAGAGTCAAAAAAAAAAATTATGCATGTATCGCTTTGAAATATAGATCATATTCTCCTCTCTAGGTTACTTAGTTACAAATTATCTTAAATATTATATTTCTACTCCTTAATAAAGATAAGCTACTTGATTGTTCAGAGTTGAACACCAAGTGAATTATGTTGAGGAGAATGCTCTATACAGACATTTTTAAAATATCTGTCACTTTTATTCCACAAATTCTCTTATGAATTATTCTAGTACCGACTCTTCCAAATCTAGTTATGCTCATATATCTCGTATGTCTTCTTATCACTAAACCAATGACCCTTCAATTGTTTCATGTACCTCATTCAATTATTTAATGATTTGTTAAAAGTCTTATGTTTCTTCTTCTACAACTAATATAATGTTCTCTTCTCCAATAATATTATCTCATAGAGCCTATGAAATAAGCTCTAATTAATAGATTACAATAGAAATAAACAAGTGGAAGGATTCTCTGGCTAAAATACTAATGGTTGAAGCACGACAACTTTGTGAGCTTATGATTCGGTAAACAGTCTTATATTTCTTCTTTCATAAATAATCTAATGTTCTCTTCTCCGATAACCTTAATTAATATATCCTATCACATTACTTATGGTTAATAGTTTATAATAGAAATAAACAAGTGGAAGGATGATCTAGCTAAAATACATAATACAAATGATGGAAGCAAAATGGTTTTGTTATCTTATGTTAAAATAGCAGAGAAAAAATTCTAAATTTGTGTAGTTGGTTTAGATTTAGAGGAGCTTTATATGGTTTAGATGAAAAATTGGAACAAATATTAAGATATATAATTTTTATTTTAGATGGATCTTTTCAGCTGGTGTTCAATGCAATGTTTGTGTTCATGTAGTAAAAAAAATAGAGATTAATTTGTATTTTTTAAACAAATATATTTGAAATATCTAGATTTTTTTTTTTTTAATAATGCCTGGTAAACTTTTTAAAGTGACTGATGATGTTGGCATGACATGCCCTTCGGCTCTACATGAAACTCTTTTGACCCAGAGCTATGAACCGGTGAGGCCACAACCGGGGGACCTCATCCCCACACTTCACTTGTTCAAACCCGCAAGCAAAACGTCCCAGCGAAGACACAAGGCCTACGAGCACATTGGCCCGACAGGGGTTTGAACCTTGGTGATCGCTTCACAGACAAAGTGTTTTAACCGTGACACTGCATCTCCAAAGACATTTAAAATATCTAGATTACTAACAGGTAGTTTCATGCATTTATATTAGTTTTTTGGTAATTAGAGTTAAAAATCATATACAATAAATTTTTAAAATATAATAGCCTATCGCCAAATTTGTTGTTAGTTATTGTATCTATTATTATGACATGATGGATAGTTTCAAGTGACATGTAATTCCATGCATTTAGATATTGTTTGGTCATAGTTAAAAATTATATCATTGGTAATTTTTGAAGAATATAATACCCCATCCTCGAATTAGTTTTGATTGGAGGTAAATAAGTTTTGCAGGGACTAGAGACCTTGTATAACAAGTTTTGAAGGGACCTGAAACCCTCGGATTTTTCATGGATCTGGAACCAACAAAGGAACGTTTCTAAAAGATACAACAAAGACAATAAGCAGCCCAGGCACAATCACACAAGTCAGATCAAATGTTATAAAATATTGTAGCCATAGGCAACCAGATGCCAACCAACCATTATAAATTAGGCAACACGCAGCAGGTTGGCCCAAACAAAGGCACAACAACAGTCAGTAAGCCTAAAAAACCAATAACGAGGGTATTATAGGTACCCTCAACCAGTAAGGGGTTTTTCTGGCACCCAAAACCTAAAGAAACATCATCAAACGACAAAGCAGAAAGCCTGTACCTAACCAAAACCAAAGAATGGCCAGAATGGACCCTTTAAAACTATTAGAATCTACCCTTACCGTGGGTTTTACAAGGCTCCCACAATTTGTGATAGTGGTTTTTATAAGGCTCCCACAACCAAAAGATCCCAAAACCAAAAAAATCAGATCCATAAAGATAAGCATTGAGTAATAATATAGAATCAAGGGATTTTGAAAGGAACCCCAAACCTTCAAGTTGGGTTTTGAAGTGGCTCCCAAAACTAGCGGATTGAAGCCAAAAAGCCAGAACCAATGGCAAGTCATCGACCTTTTCTGCAACACTCCTCTCCACCTTAATAGGATAGGAACCCACCTCTATAGGGGTCAAGAAAAGGTATAGACCAACAGTAGAAGAAGCTTTGCTCCAAACAATAAAATAGTGTCCAACAACCAAGAAACAAGGCCACATAGCATAGCTGGACAAAAGGGTTTTAAGAAGGCTAACAAAACCTAAAACCAAAAGAGAGGCATAAACCAGTCAATCTCCAAGCATGCAAGCACCACCCAATACTCCACCTCCATAGTAGAAAAGAGACAGAAACCCTGGAGAAAGGAGAAAGAAACATACAAACAACCAACCTAGAAAAATAGGGCAATAAAAGCCCCTAAAAGAATCCATCCCCCATCACTCAGCCAACCAATCTTCCCCTCAATAGAAGAGAGAAGCACCTCTATAGGATAGGATAAAAAAAAAAAGGAGAGATGAAATCCAGAACCACAACAGAGATCCTCTTCAGGAAAATAATCACAAAAGAGCACCCACAACCCACAAAGTAGAACAACAGGGTCAAGCCCAACCCCCACAGAGGAAGCAAAGACCACCGTGGACAGAAGACATGGGAACATCTAGGAAAAAAAGATCCAAAATCCTGTTAGATAGTTCAAATAACTGGAAGACAACTGAGAGCGGGGGGTGAACCAGTTGTCACAGATTACCAGAACATTTTAGCAATTAAAACAATTAATACCAGAACCCAAAACATTAATACTGGAATGCTTAAACCAAATGTTGGAATAGCAGTTAAACCTATTAAGCCTAAATAATAATCAAAGAATAAATACCATCCACATGACACCGAGATTTATATGTGGACAACCCAGTAAAGGGAAAAACCATGGTGGGAAGCCTACCCACAGTCAAATGATACGTTTGCCGTAAGTATGTGAATTACAATTGAGAGGCCTATACTTGCAGGAAGGCCAATAGCTTAGAGAGCAATTCTCATCACAAAAGGAGTCTCACTGACTACATAGAAATCCTAACTACAATTCGGAAGGACTGAACTACAAAGATAACATCTCCTATTCGTGAGTACAGTTCCGAGTAAGCTCAATACCTGAGGACTAAATCCTTATCCTATACTATGATGATCTACAATGAGATCTTACATCATATATACAAACCCTCGGCCATAAACAATGAGGTCGGCCATTAGACAATAAACCAATTACATAATTACAAAAAATGTCAGCCTTAGACCAAACAAACAATATCCAACACATAAGACATCCCAGAAACACATCGAGAGGTCCAATCCACATGTTACATTAAGTCGGTCCATAACCTAGATCAATCGGGACCCAATATAGGTCAACACGCTAAAGAAATGATCTCCATCTGCCAAGTCTCGAACATGATCACCATCAGCATTCTGAATCTCCACCAGAAGTTGTACCGACACCACTTATGCATATCATTAAAGATCTTCATCAAAAGCTTTGTCGGTGAAACCCTCGTCGGAACCACAAGCCGAGCTTCCAAGAAAGCAGGATAACATCCAACCACCAGAACAAAACCAACTGACTGAATATGAACATGAGTAGCATGAATAAGACAATTCCATAACCAAACCATACCGGAGCATACCAGATCATGCCAGATCCAAACCAACCACAAATCACTCAACCTACTGAGACCATAAGGGTGTCAGTAAAGCATCCAAACAGCTAGTGTTGACATCAATGACAAAAACTCAATGCAACACATAATCTATTCCTCCAAATGGCCAACAATCTCCCCCATTGGCATTGATGGCCACACTAGATGTGAAAAACATCTAAGTACCAAGAAATGACAAACAAGTCTCCACCAATGGAAGACAACCAACAATCTCCCACTCAAAAATATAGCAATGAATTTCTGAAACAAAAACCAAACTTCCCCTGTGAATGATATCTCTATAAAGCTCTGAATTACACATATATATTTGCCCCTAATTTTTCTTTTTCACATGAATATCTCTCTCCCTTTGACATAAATGCTAGAAATCTGACAAAAAAATTCAAAGAAAAAACATAAACCACTGAATCACAAAGTTGACTACTCCTCTTGAGCAGTAGCATCCCCACATCAGTGCCAGAATGAAAAATATCTCTAGTAATGCATTCCGGACTTATGCCAAAAATCATCAAAGTTCCCTATCAGAGGGGCAAAATCCCCTAACCTATCTCTCAGGTACTCAAATAGTTCTTTAGGCAAAAGTTTAGTGAAAATATCAAAAATCTGCTCTTTAGTGTTCACATAAACGAGTCTAACTTCATTTTCTTCCACCTTCTCCTTCAAAAAGTTATACTTGATATATATGTGCTTTGTCAGAGAGTGATATACCAGATTCTTTGATATGTCAATAGCAGCAGAGTTATCACACTGAATAACTACCAGTCCAGTGCAATGCACTTTGATATCCTTCAACATTTTCTTCATCCATAAAACCTATGTATAGTTAGTAGCAGCAACAACATACTCAGTTTCAATAGTAGATAAAGAAGTACATGAGTGTTTCTTGCTGATCCATGAAACCAACTTCTTTCCAAGAAAGAAATCTCCAACAGAAGTACTTTTCTAGTCATCAACATCTCCAGCCCAATCAGCATCTGTATATGCACATAAAGTAAATTCATCATCCTTAGGGTACCACAAATAATATTCTGATGTACTTTGCAAGTATCTAAAAATCCCTTTCACCGCACTCTCATGATTTTCTCTAGGATCACTCTGAAATCTAGATGCAATACAAACAACATTCATTATGTTAGGCCTAGTTTGAGTCAAAAAAAGTAGACCTCCAATCATAGATTTGTATCTTGTAGGATTTATTGGTGCAGAAACATCTTTCCTTGTCAATTTCTCACTTGTAATCATAGGAGTACTTACCGGTTTAGAATCTCCCATACCAAATTTCTTCAACAATTCCCTAGTATACTTAGTTTTATAGATGAAAATACCTTTGCCAGTCTAAGTAATCGCAAACCTAAGAAAAAATTCATTTCCCCAATCATAGACATTTCAAATTCCTTCTCCATATTCTTAGAAAATTCCATGCATAGCTTATCTTCACCTCGAAAAATGATGTCATCAACAAATACTTCACTAATTAGTATATCATCATGAGTGATCTTATAATATAAATTATTGTTTACATTACCCTTAGTAAAACCAAGCTTCAAAATATATTTATCCAACCTTGCATGCCAAGCTCTAAGTGCCTATTTCTACAACTCTATTTTGCTGAGGTGTTCGAGGAGCAGAAAATTGTCTCCTTATACCATGCTTCTCACAAAAGTTATTAACCTTGTCGGATGTAAATTCTCCACCATGGTCCGATCTCAAACATTTAATCTTCAATCCTATCTCAATTTCTACTTTAGCCTTAAAGATTTTAAACATTTCAAATGCTTCATATTTCTCCCTTAGAAAATTAACCCACATCATTCTAGAATAATCATCAATGATTAGCATAAAATATCTATCCCGTTGAAAAAATTTAACTCTAGTAGGGTCACACAAATCAGTATGAATAAGATCAAGAACATCATTTGATTTATCTTGTATACTCCTAAGGAGGTTCTGGCATGTTTACCCATTTGACATTCTTTACATACCGTATTATAGGGCTTCACAATCTTAGGTATATCTCTAACTTCCTTAGTTGAACTAATGTTTACAATGCAATAAAAATTCACATGACATAGCCTCTTATTCCATAGCCAACTCTCATCAATTTGTGCAATCAAACATGCCTTCTCACTGGAATTCAAATGAAATATATTACCTTTTGTCTATGTACCAATTGTAATCTCCAAACTAGATCTATTAATGATTTTGTATTTTCTACCCTTGAACTGTAATTGAAATCCCTTATCCACCAATTGTCCTACACTCAAATAATTATGCCTCAAACCTTCAACATAATAAACATTGCCAATATTGTTCTTACCATCCAATGATATAGTTCCTTTTCCTTTGATCATACATGCTTTGTCATCTCCAAATCTAACCGGACCACCATCAAATTCTTGCAAAGATAGAAACTTCCCTTTATCACCAGTCATATAATGTGAAAAACCACTGTCAATTACCCATTCATCCTTGTCTTCAATTTTAGCAGCAAGTGCCTTCTCTTCAAGTACATTCTCTTCCAGTGCCAAAACATCTTCCCTGATAGCCAGAAACACCCATTCCTTCCCATTGTCGGTGGACTAGTATGTGTAATCGAAAACCATGATTGGAAGATCCTAAGAGTGCTAGGGAAGCATTTGGGTAAAGAAACAAATAATGACTTGTAGAATCTCAAGTGGCTTTTCTTGGTTTGAGAGCAAGTAGGAAATTAGGATTTTAGAGAATTCACTAGGAAGGAGATTCAAATTTGGTTGTTAATTCCATCCAAGCATGTCAAGAGCATAATTGGAAATTAGATGCACAACTTTTTCAAATTGTGACATAAGTTATTGGAAGAGTACATCATATCTCTCATCTATAGGGAGGGCAATGAGAATGTAGACACAATTGCCAAAGTGACAATTGATTTATTCTTTTGTTAACTTAGGGTTATCCCCACAACCCAGCCCAACATGAAAGTTGATTTGACATAAGGAGTTACTAAGGAACTAGCTTGGCATGCTCTGCTACCATAATTTTTCCCATTGTAATAGATCACACTAATTCTCAAGAGATTAACAACTTGGATGAGATATAAGTATTCATGAATTGAGATGGTGTATTTATGATGGATACCCTATCTAACAATTCTATGATGATTTTTGGTCTTTATTAATGATAAATAGATAGGGAAAGCCATAGTGTAATAAATGACACTAAGCATGGATACTACCATTTTTTTAAGAGTGAGTAATAGGTAGATTGCATTCTTTGGGCCTGTTTGAGGGGAGAATAATTGAGGTCTTCAAAACTAGAGTAGGTGTGGTGCTTCATGTATGGAGATTGATCTTTGGTGACAAATACTTGGGTGGAAATGGTTAATATTCTGTGAATTTGGACATTGTTGTGATGTTTCTTGTAATGTTTCTCAATGTAAGGGAATCAAATAAGATGGTAGAGGCATTGTTGATGAAACTAGTCTAGTCTCAATTGTTTCGAGGATTGAAAAGGTATTCATAGTGCACCATCCCAAGATATGATTTGATTCTAGATGAAAAAATGAGGTTTGATTTGATTTAAATATTGTTAGAACTCATGAAATGCGAATCCCACAAGCCTAGTTAACTTTTCCAAGAATACATGTCACACATTAAGAGAAAATTGAATGATAAAATAATTGAAGACAAATATAAATAATTGAATTGCTTGTATTTATTTGAAATTGTTTGATTACAATGAAGGATATGACATCCTTATAAAGAAACCTAACTCTAAAGATAGAAACCTTAAATGGTGGAGTCTACAAGATAGACATGGAGTTAAAAAAGAATGCATGATTGACTCATGTATGCACAAAAAGCATAATAGACTAATTAATGCAGGAAACTCTCAAAAATATAAATATAGTTTGCTTTTCCTAGTTTGCATTATGCATGGAGAAAAATATTAATTAATTATTTATAATTAATTAATTAACTAACTAATATGCCAATATTTAATTACTAACTAAGGCATCAATTATTTAGTGAATTAATGCAATTAAGTGAATAATTAATATATAAATTATTTACTCCAACAACCCCCCTAAATGCACAACTGGGAGAGAGGCAAATATGTAGGAAAAACTATGCAAAGATGAATGCAAGATGGGTCCCGGCCTAAAACCTGATGAGGTACCCATGAAAAAATATGGAAGTTTCTCAAAAATGGAGCAAAGGAGAAAACCTTGAATGGGAACAAAAATCTTCTCTAAAAGAGAAACAAATGACAAGCATGAAGACGCTGCAAATGTTGGCATTGTCAGACTGCTATGATGCTGAAAAATCTAACCTCCAGAAATAAGAATGCAACAGTGTCAATATGGTAAGTGTTCCATCTCACGAAATGCATGGATAAATGGTCGCACTACATCTCCTGGTACATAGGAACAAGTAATAAATACATAGTTAACTCACACACAAAACCAAGGAAGCATTAGCACCAATAGTAGAAACCACCCCATAATGCTGGCAAGGGAGAGGTATGATAGGTACACTAAATCTAAATGTTATTCTCCATGATGCCAAAAAAATAGAGATCAAAGACAAGAAAGGTGGAGCTCAAATCACAGGAAGGCAGGGTAGGACCAGAAAGGCACTGTTGAATTTAAAAACAAAAGATAATAAGCTGCTTATATATCTACAAAAAATGGACCTAACATCTTTATAGAGCTCTGAATCATCTTTCTGATGATATCTCGTTTGTGAAAAATGGAGTCTGGATGCACAAGATATGCCCCCAAGAGTGCAAACAACAATTTTCTACTTCAACTAGAAAAAAAACTTGTGAAATGAAAAAATCAAGAAAATATACCTCCATATCTTGATAGTGCTTGGAAAGAGTTTTCCAAAAATATATGGTTTGCATTATTTTTGACTCTGTATGCTCAAGTTATGAGCAAACTACCAACCCCCTCTTTTAGGGCACAAACAGGGTCCAAAGGGGCCATGTATGCTGACTATATTGTTGATGTCTGCATGATGTCATGTTGACGTCAACACTGATGCAATATTCTATTGCTACAAAGGGTTGACATTTTTTTTTTTAATTAAAAAAAATAATCTTTTTTGTAACAACATGCACCAACATGATTTTAAAAAATAAAAATTAAAAAACTAGCAATGAAATTTTTACTTTTACTAGCAATTTTTGAAAAAAAATCTGATTCAAGTACTAACGTGCATGCAGGCAGTATGACCATATGGATTTTTGTGCTTCGAAAAATGTGCCAATAAAAAATCATGCACTAGATGCCCCTTTCACCGAAAAGAGGCAAATTATATATCAAAATTCATAGAATCAACCTTCTGAATCCAATCGTGAGGTCCTTTTTATCCCAAAACACTTCAAATTTTTAGGTACTCTCTGGAATAGAGAAAACCCTCAAACTTCGAACCCTTGCAAAATGGACTTTGTATATCAGATTTCAGCGAAACAAAAGACAATCCTAACTTTATCGAGCCTTTTGGAACTAATTGTGCAATCCAAATCAACCCAAGATGAATGATTTGTTGTGCATGCGAATAATCTCCATAAAAAGTGAACAAGAATCTTTAGATCTGGAGCTCTTATACCATGTTAGAATTTGTGAGATGTGAATCCCACAAGCCAGTTATCTTCTCCAAGATTACATATCACACATAAAGAGAAAATTGAAAAGCAAAATAATTGAAGACAAATAACAATAATTGAATCGCTTGTATTGCTTTGAAATTGTTTGATTACAATGAAGGATATGACATCCTTATAAAGAAATCTAACTCTAAACATAGACACCCTAAATGGTGGAGTCTACAAGATAGACTGAGAGTTAAAAAAGAATGCATGAATTACTCATGTATGTACAAAAAGCATAACAGACTAGTTAATGCATGAAACTCTCAAAAATCTAAACATTTAAAGTAAGTGCAGGAGAGGAATCCAATATTTAACAGGCTCTAGGGTGACTAAAAGAAACAAAGAAAAAAAAAATTTAAACCAAGTGAAGGTGATTTTGCTTTTGCATTACTAAGAGCTCAAGCAAAATTGAGACGGACAGGTCAAAGTTTGTGTACTATCATATTTAACACTAAAATGTGTTGTAGTTAATGTGGAAACCAATAATGGTAGGAAATAAACAATCAAAACTTGCAAGGACATGTACCAACTTTTGGTACACTTTGGATTTTATAATTTATCATTAACATGTCCTTTACATTTATTATTTGTTTCCAATAGTTACTGGGATGATAGTTTTATGTTCGGATTAAGGTGCCTCAACCTTAGGAGTCTCAAGTGGTTTATAATTAATTATTTAATTGGTCAGGTGTTCTGATTTTAATTAAGTTAATGATAATATAAATTTCCAAAGTTCAACCAACAAGCGTTGAGGAGGAACCGGAATTGTGACACCTGTCACAAGGAAGAAACTTTGGAGAAGAAATTTTTATTTGGAGCTCTTCAAAACTATGCTCTTGCGGCAAGTGGCTGTGTAGTTTGCTTTCCTTTCTTGTGCATGTTTTTCGAAAGATTTTCAGCAGGACCAAATCTTCCACATGGATAGACTTGGAGCAAAATAGAAATTTCTATTTTTGTAGAAAGTCTTGATTTTCTTGGACACCTTGCCTTTTTGGAGTAAATAATATTTGTATTAAATATTATTTATGAAAGAGTTGTGTACAAAGGAAGTTTCTAATTATATGTTGTAGATATATTGAATGTGGATTCTTTTGAGAAGCTACTTCCTTTTACATTGTAAACTCTATAAATACAATGTGTTGTAGAAAAGAAGAAGTGTGAAGTATTTTTGAAAGACGACATTATGCTACCATAATTATTCTAGATTTAGATATCACAGTTGAAGACACCTGGAAGAGCATACTCTCCATATTGTTTGTAATAGGTTTTTGTACTATAATACAATTGATATGTGTTTTGGTGTAGTGGGTTTTTTACCGAAAGGGTTTTCCCATGTTAAATTGTTTGTGTCACATGTTTATGATAAATTTGAAATTTATTTCTGTGTGTTTTTCTTTTATCAATAATGTTGTTCAGGGGTTTGTAAATAAATTTGCATTCAATCTCCTTGGGGGTTTGTATTAGGAAGGTTGTTTCCGCTCCTCTACTTTCCTTTCAATTAGTATCATAGTCTAGCCAGATTTGTTATTCTTGGTGGGTTGTAGGGATTTTTGTGCATATCCTTTTCAGTGGGAGTTTTAGTACGTAGAAGTTTCTTAACCAAGTTATGGATTTAAGAGGGCAAGCACATTGGGAAGGATTGAAATGGATAAATTCAATGGCAGCAATTTTGATTTGTGAAAACTCAAAATGGAGGACATGCTCATTGACAAAGACCTTTGGATTGTAATATCTGGTCAAAACCCTCAAACTACAACTCAAGATGCTTGGGATACAATGGATCGAAAAGCTAAGGGTATGATAAGACTCTACTTGGTTGACTCTGTACTCCTGAATGCTCATGAGAAGAAGACTGCAGTTCATTTTTTGAAAAAGCTTGAAGATGTAAACAAACTTTTTTTGAAAAAAAAATTGTATTCTTTGAAAATGGAGGAAAGACGAATTGTTGCAGATCACTTGAATGCATTCAACATGTTGGTTTCCCAACTAAACTATGTTGATGTAAACATTGATGATCAAGAATGTTGCATGCTCGTACTATGTTCTTTGCATGATGCTTGGGATCACCTGATTTTGGTTGTTGGAAGCACAACAACCACTTTCAAGATGGAAGATGTGGTTGCTTCGACATTGTTGTTTGAAGAAATGCGGAGGAAGTCTTTTGAGATGGCCAAGGAGGCCCTTATTTCTCATGGTAGATCAATAGAGAAAGGAAAGAAAAAGGATAAGAAAGGCAAGTCAAAATCTCTTGAGAGATCAAAGTCTCTTGGTAAAAGGTCCAAGGCTAAATGTTGGAACTGGGGCAAATTGGGTCATTTCCGAAAAGATTGTAAAGAGGAGAAGAAAAAGAAAAACAAGAAAGCCTTTGATTTGGATTCGGACCAATCCTCTCAAGATGATGCAGATTCATTTGTCATTGCATTGGAAACCCATGCATTCGAAGATGTATGGTTAACTGACTCAGGTGCTTCTTTCCAAATGACCTCTCATAGGGGTTGGTTCTCAAAGTATCAAGAATATGATGGTGGGAAGATGTACTTGGGTGATGACTCTCACCTTAAAATTATTGGTCGTGGAAGATTCAAGATCCAATTCCTTGATGGTGGAGTGACGGGGATTGTTAGTATACATCAAGTTTTTTGTTTACCACGAAGCCTTCTTTCAGTTATAAATTTGAGTGATGTGGGAGTTTAGACTATTTTCTCACAAGATGGATGCAAGATGACTAGAGGTTTCATGGTGATTTCTAAGGGTGTTTGGTTAGGCACGAGTTGTATAAGTTGGATGCATGCACGGTTCAATATGATATCACTTATGTGAATTCCAATAAAAGGGCTTTGGATTCTTCATCCTCACTGACAGATCAAGCAGAGAAGAAGACTATTGTATCAATATCTGATGCTTGTACTTTCTGACTACCTAAGGGTGCTAATTCTTTGAAGAAGAATCTCCCAACTGAGAAGACAATATTATCCAGCACCAAAGACTTTGCCACATAGGTGAAAAGGGCTTACGAGCCTTCAAAAATAAGAGCCTTGTTGAAGAGCTTGGTGATTGTAATCTCGAGTTTGACTTTTGAGATCATTGCATTTATAAAGCATAACATCATGTTTCTTTTTATTCCAGTTCTCATAAGTCTTCTAGGGTCTTGGACTATGTTCATTCTGATGTATTTAATATTGTTAATAAGCCTTCTTTAAATAGATATGTGTATTATGTTTCTTTCATAGATGACTATTCTAGAAGGATGTATATTTATTTCCTTAAAAGTAAATCAAAAAAAATTAGTTACTTTAAGGAATTTAAGTCCTTGGTTGAAAATCAGACTGGTAGGAAAATTATGTGTTTGAGGATGGATAATAATGATGAGTTTTGTTCTGTTGAGTTCGATAGATTCTATAAGGATATTTGGATTGAAAGACATAAGACAACTCCATATAAATCACAACAAAATGGATTTGTGGAGAGGATGCACATAACACTAATGGAGAGGGATAGGAGTATGATGAGCATGGTGCTAGCCTTGAACAAAATTTTTGGGCTGAGGCAGTAACCACTGCATGTTATCTAATAAATAGATCTCCTACTTCGACGCTTGTTGTAAAGACCCCTATGGAAGCATGGTTTGGTAAAAATACCTCAATGAGACATCTTAGACTCTTCAGCTGTGAGGCATATACTCATGTACCTAACGAAAAGATGTCATGTGCCTAACGAGAAGATGTCTAAATTGGAGAACGAGGTGGTTAAGTGTATCTTCATCGGTTATGGATTGGTGTAAAATGGTACAAGCTTTGGGATCACGTTATAGAAAAGGTGCTCTATAGAAGAAGTGTTTTCTTTCCTGAGCAGAAACCTTCCACAATAGATTTACAGCTAGAGAAGGAAGAGAAACAAAAGGAGGTAGTTCAAATTCTACCCACTCCTAAGCAAGTTGAACTATGTATTCCTGCAGCACCTAATAATGAGTAGAGCTCTAGCAGCTTAGAGAGTTCAGAAGAGGAACAAGATCCTCAACCTCAATCTATGAGGAGGTCTATGTGTGATAGGAAACAACCTAAATGATACAGATATTCACCAGAAAGGTTTGGTTACTCATTCTTAGATTCTAGTTGTATCTTTTCTTTGATTGCTAATGTTGATGAGCATAGGATTGTTAGAGAAGCAATGGGTAGGCATGATGCAGATTCATTGATGGAAGCCATGAATGAAGAGATGGTTGCATTGAAGAAGAATGTAACATGGGATCTGGTACCTTTTCTTGAGGTACATAAACCTATTGGTTGTAAATGGGTGTTTAATAAGAAACTAGGTCCAAATGGTAGTGTTGAGAAGTATAAGGCATGTTTGGTTGTGAAGGGAAATTCCAAGGTGGAAGGAATTGATTATGGGGAGATATTTTCTCATGTAGCTAAGTTGACATCCATTCGGCTTTTGTTATCACTTGCAGAAGGTCATGATTCGGAAGCTGAGCATATGGATGTGAAGACAACTTTCCTTCATGGTGACTTGGAGGAGGAGATTTACATGTGTCACAACCAGAGAATTTTGTGGAGAAAGGTAAAGAGAGTCTGGTATGCAAGCTAAAGAAATCTCTTTATGGTCTTAAGAAGTCTCCTAGAATGTGGTACCAGAAATTTGACACCTATGTGTTATCATTGGGATTTTTGAGATCTAAATCTCACCATTGTGTTTATTATAAAGCTGCGAATGGTGATATTCTCATTATTGTCCTATACGTGGATGATATGTTGTTCATTGGGAATAGGAAGAGAATGATTTCAGATTTGAAGTCTCAATTGTTAGCACGATTTGAGATAAAATATATAGGTGCAACAAGGTATATTCTAAGAATGAATATTAGAAGAGATAAAGATCATAGAAAGCTCTAGCTCAACCAGAGAAAGTATGCGAACTTTGTGTTGGAGAGATTCAACATGACAGATTGTAGACAGTTAGTTGTTCTTATTCTACATGGGATAATTTTTTCTATGGAAGACTATCCAAAGTCTCTTGCTGAGATGGAGGACATGACTTGAGTTTGTTATTCAATTGTTTTTGGAAGCTTGATGTATGCTATGGTCTATACGAGGCAAGACATTGCACAAGCAATGGGAGTCCTTAGTTGGTTTATGGATAATCCAAGACGGGTACATTGGGATGCAATGAAGAGAGTGTTCAGATATTTGTGGGGTACTTCCGAGTATTCCTTAGGTTTCCATGGTAATTTTACTAGACATTGATATTCCTTGAGTATTCAGGGGTATTTTGACTTTGATTGGGCAGGTGAGATTGATAGCAGAAGATCCACCAGTCGATATGAATTAATGATGTTTGGTGGTGCAATAAGTTGGATGAAAAAGAGACAATTTGTAGTTGTTTTATCCACAACTGAAGCTGAGTGCATGGTAGCTACTCATTCTTGCAAAGAGGCCATTTGACTTAAGATACTGTGTTCAACATTGGATTTAATGCGCGACATGTCATTATCTATTGTGATAACCGGAGTGTCATTTGCTTGGCAAAGAATCCTACTTTCCATGCCAGAACAAAGCACATTAACGTCCAGTTTAATTTTGTTCGTGATATGATGGAAGATGGAAAGGTGAAGTTGGAAAATGTAGGCACTTTGGTGAATGTTCTTGATGCATTGAAAAATCCAATGAGCACTGAGAAGTTCAAGTGGTGTGTTGGTTCGACGGGCCTTGGGACCTAAGCTATGATATGATGACTCCTATAAGGTCTTTGTCAAGTGGGATATTGTAGGGATTAAGGTGCCTCAACCTTAGGAATCCCAAGTGGTCTTTAATTAATTATTTAATTGGTCCTGTGTGATGATTTTAATTAATTTAATGTTATAATATAAATTTCCAAAGTGAAAGGAACAAGAGTTGAGGAGAAAACATAGTTGTGACACTTGTCCCAAGGAAGGAACTTTGGAGAAGAAATTTTCTTTTGGTCTCTTCAAAACTCCGCCCTTGCAACAAGTGGCTGCATGGTTTGTTTTCCTTTCTTGTGCGTTCTTTTCGAAATATTTTCAGCGAGACCAAATCTTCCACATGGGTAGACTTGGAGAAAAATAGAAAGTTCTATTTTGGATATCACATTTGATGACACCTGCAAGATCATAGACTTTGCGTATTGTTTGTAATATTTTTTTTACTGTAAGACAATTTATCTGTGCTTTGGTGTGGTGGGTTTTCTCCTGAAAGGATTTTACCAAGTTAAATCTTCTTTGTTATGTGTTTATGATAAATCTGAAATTTATTTGTTTGTGTTTTTATTTTATCTATATAACATTGTTCAGGGGTTTGCAAAGAAATTTGCCTTCTCTCCTTGGGGTTTTGCATTAGGAAGGTTGTTTCTACTCCTTTGCTTTCCTTTTATTTTACAGATAGTATCTTTTGCATTTTATAATTATTTCCCACCAATACTGGGTTGTTAGATACTATACAGTCACCAAAAATATGGACATGTGATTACAGCCATGAGAGGATGACCTCTATTTAATTGCATTGACAGTAATGAAAACCACTTGGTATGATATGAAGTAGCAACTCTAAAAAATATCAATCATGAAATTTAGGTTTGAGAATGAATGAGTAAATGTTTTTAATCATGTCTACGAGGCCAAACGGTCTATTGGATTCATGGATAGTTAGAAACAAAAATTTTGCATAGTCCAAAACAAAATGCGTAAATCTCCTTTTCATTCTACATCTTGGACCTAGAAATATGCAACTCTTATTCTCTTATCTTCTTCAAACAAATTACCCAAGTTGTTCACTTTTAGTGTGTCAATATAATTTTTTTTGGATGAATAGGCAATCCATTAAATAAGTAATAGGTTTACTTTATTTACCAAAAAAAGGGGCGGGAGGAAAAGATCACTCCTCCAGAGTCACACGAGCCCAGCTCAGAAAAAAGGAAACAACTTACAATGTCATAAACATAAAAAAAGCCTAAGCGGATAAAGTAGTAGGAGTGGAAGGAGGCGGATGATCCAAATCATTCTTTTTACCCCATACATTAGCAGGGTTATAAGGGGGGTCTGGAAGACTCCACCCATCCTCATCAGCCTCACCATCACCTTCATTGTCTTTCCACGAAGGAGATATTGCCAAAGCAAGTTGAGGAACCACCTTGGTGAAACTAAGCCAACCAAAGTCTAGCTAATCAAATCCATCAGGAGCCAAAAAGGTACCACCACCCATAGGTCACCCAGAAGAAAAGACACCATGATCCAGAGATACAGAACGATGATGCAGGAAATCCCTCCACCCACCAGAGTGGTGACGAGGAGCCTGGGAACAAGGCATGTGAGAACCGCAAGACTAAGAGTTGCAACCATGCCAATGGCCACTAGCTAGAGAATGGTCACCGAAGGCAATAGAATCTAGTGAAACTCTAGCAACCATATATGGGGCATTACCCCAATGATCAGGTAAATCCTGTAAGTGGCCCAGCTCCAGAGCTACTTTATTGGCCTGCACCTGGATCTGTAACATCACATTATTGCATATGCAAGATTTAGTGTACAAAGAAACATGAATATCAAGAGAGATATGAGAAAATAGAAAAACATTTCTATCTTTCTATAAACTGGAGAGGATTTCCATCCTGAAAAACATGCCAAACCTAGGTGAATTTGAAGGGAAGCCATGGGGAATCTACTAGCAAAACCATGTGCCAAGAAAAGGGTTCAGGTTGAAATGGCTTTAAAAAATCATGAATACAAACCCACAACTGTTGAGCTATTTTATAGAACTAGAAGAGATGCATCAAGGTCTCAAGCATCTCACAAAAGGGATAGTGTGGTTAGGCACCCAAAGATGCCTGAGATGAGAGCCAATAGGCAAGCATTGCAAAATAGTACACTAGGAAAAATGGGCTACCTTAGGCTCAATAATGGCAGACCAAAGAGTCTGAAATTTGTGATGCCAAATACTCTTCGAATACTGCAAATGCCATCTACAATTCAAGGTGGTAACCATAGGCAAATGAGTCACAAGACAGTGGTAACCCATCTTGGGTTTATAATTGCAAAAAGAAGTGTTGGGACACCAATGCCAATTTTTCCACCAAGGCCTCATAAAATGAATACCAATTTTGTATAGCATCTTCAAAGGCAAATCAAAGACCACAAGCTCAAATGTCTGCTGATCTGGTCGAGCAAGGTGAAACTGGATCTGTAAATTTTCCTAAGAGTGTATACTCATAGTTGTATGAGAAAAAAGGTCACAAGGAGTAGAGATGCCACATTTATGAAAACGCAGAGCATGCACTCCAGGGACATGAGCGAAAGGGATCCCTTGAAACTGAATGAGAGGCGACTACCAAATATTGTGCTACTTGAAAGAAAGACCATCACGAAATCCTAGACCATCCCAATGAAGCCAAGGCTTCATAGCTTCCCAGCCACAACAAATGCTTTTAGAAAAAAAAAGTGCCTTGAATGCGCATTGTGTCTTTCATAAGAAGAAAACCAATCCCCTTCCAAGCTGACCTATTAACTGGGTGTCCTGAAGAAATACAATTCTGGAGCAACACTTTCCATGCTTTGTTGCCAGGAATATCTCTAATTACCCCTTTCACACAGAGGGATAAACCTTGTTTCTGACTGGACAAGAGGCGAAGTCCTCCAAGGTCTCAAGGGAGACAACATAAATCCTAAGCAACTCTGTGAAACAAATGATTATATGTGCCATTGGCCCATAGAAAGTCCCTCAAGATATTATCCAATTTACAATAAGACGCTCTATAAGGAGCCCAGCATGAGGAGTAATAAACATGAGTAGCAACAATAACTTTTGAACAAATCTAGAATTTACCAGCCAAAGAAAGAGGCTTGGTAATCCAGTAAGAAAGCTTCTTCTCGATCCTTGCAAGCACCGCATTCCAAAGGGAAACAATAGACCCTTGAAAGGCAAAGGGAATGCCCAGGAACTGAAAAATTTCCCCATTTTGAATCTATTTCCAACCAAACTGGGATAGCCAAAGGGGGGTAGGAAGAAAAGAATTCCAGCAATACTGGGTTTTGTGCCACTGAATAGCCGACCTAGAGGCTAAACAAAAAATTTCCAAACAATGAAGGGCTTCTTTGGCATTATTTTCCTCTTTGAGGAGAGTGAGAAATAAATCATTTGCAAAATGGCCATTAACAGGCTGAGAAGGTGAGTTGAACAGAGAAATCCCCCTGACACGTCCAGCAGAAATGACGAAGGCAACAAAATACCTAAAACCTTCCACAGCAAGCACATACAAGGATGGTGCAAGAGGGAATCCTTGGCGGATGGATCTATGAAGATCAAAAGATAAAGAGTGGCTACCATTAATGATGATGCAAGCAGAAGCATCACCAAAAATTATTTGAATAGACTGAATGAAGCGAGGACCAAAGCCTATATCTTTAAGCTTAGCAAGAATAAAAGGCCATTCAATTCGATCATAAGCTTTAGCAAAATCAATTTTAATAAAAAGGGCTTTCTACGAAGAGCATCCGGCCCTTTCAATACCTTCACAAACCACAATAATATTTTCTAGAATAAACCTGGATTTAATAAAACCAGTTTTCTCAGGTCACACAATATGCAGAAGCAAATGTCTGATTTTGAGCGCCAAGGCTTTCACAATTATCTTATAGGAGACATTAAGCAATGTAATTGGTTGCCAATTACAAATATCTTCTAGATCACCAACTTTGGTAATGAACACTAATACATTTGGTCTATAATTCCAATGGAGGTTTCCGATGGAGAAGGTATATTGTGACCAAATTTGATTTTTTTTAAGAAATGCACGAATTCGTCAAAATTCTGATGATAATTTCACATTTGGCTTCAACAGAGAAGACATTAGCAATGAAATTTGTTTTTTTTTCAAAAAAGTGCCCTTGTTTGTCGAAATTGCGAGGACAATGGGCATTATACTTAAAAAAAAAAGAGGGCAAGTCATTTGTGACATTTGCAATCTTGCGCAGGCTTCCTCGTCGAGCTCAACCCCTAGAAAGATCAAACGGCACACTCAACATTTGAGGTAGAATCTTCACCTTCATTTCGGATTTGCACAACATTTGCATGAGGAATTTTGGATTTGCATAATATTTGCATAATTTATGGAATTGCTTGGGTAGAATCTTCACGATTCGAGGTAGCTGAATCTTCGCCTTCATTCATTGATATGCATACATGAGAAATTGTGTGCGTCTCACCCATTGCTTGAGCTATCCACTGCATTTCACAACTACCCTTGCTTTATCGTTCCTAGGTCATCAGAAGTCTTTTAATGTTGCCCCCATGCCTCGGTTGTCGATGTTCAGTCTTCCCATTTGGCCACCATGAATTCTATACACCCCGGAGGGAAATCGACCTCTGCTTCTCTTTTCTCTCTCTCCCGCCCTGCCCCTACCATGGCACTAGGACATATACACGGCGAAGAATGAGCTTACCAATTCTAGGGACGTATCTAGCATAGGAAGAAGATATGCCTAAGTCTAAGAGCATACTATAAAGCATCTAATTTTAAGAGACTCGATTATTACAGTCATGATCAAACATAACATGCATCTTTCCAAAGAATTAGTTTCACGAAGATGTGTCTAGGCCTAGAAGACAAAAAAAGTAGCTATAAGTTACAACAGTCAAAAGCATAGGGATATATAACTATGATTAAGAATTAAAAGGAGTAAACGATAGTCTAAGTCAGATTTTATAGTGAAATGAAGTGCATGTTGTCACAATAGTCTTATCAATTAAAATGACTGTCTTTCATCATTAACTTCAAATAAAACAATGACATCGTCACCATGCTAGATCACATTTAAAATAGTTTCAGATGGGAGTCACAGTTATTTTAACTGTCACAAAGTACACATTCATGAAGTATTAAATAGAATAGCCAAGACAGAGGTCCTCATGAGAGGAATACAAGAAGTTCATTGTATGTGTAAACAGTCTTTAGGATTACAACACACAAATTTTCATTTACAATCAAAGATCACAATGATAGTGAAGACCTACATAGTCCTAGAGGAAGTAAAGGGACAACCCAGGCTTGTGATTTGGGTTCAATATCAACATCAATGAATACCATAGAAGTAGTGATAGAAAAAACAATGTATATACTACTTGTTACTATTTTGTGGCTGTCTCTTTTTTATAGGCTTTGTCCTAACTTTTTCTCTTTGGTTGGGTTGTCACTGAGATTTACATTTCAAACCTTTGCCCATTATCTCACTATTATTAATTTGGCTAGGACTGTTATCACTTGTACTTTTCCATGTGTATTTGGTTCTTATTGTGTATCATCTTCTCATGACTTCTTCAGGAGGCTGACACAACACTATCCTAGAAGATCTTTACTATATTTTCAATGAAACTTGGGTTTTTTACTTCCTATTCACTATTTTGTTGGTGTAGCTATTCCTTTCTATGTCTTCTTGTAATTTGTGCTTCAAAGTGATGTGTTGCTCACAATTGTTTTCCTTAGACCTATACATAAGGCTTGTCATTGTCATCTACATACCGCAGTTATACTATGCTCTCAGACTTAGGCATATCTGTGTTTCCTTGTACATTTATAAATGTGCATGAGAGTCATCTTGAACCAGTTCTAGGGAGGTATCTAGAAGAGGAAGCTTCATAACATTACACTTTGTGTTAATATGTTCCAAACATATATGTAAATAAAAAATTGAAAAATATACCTCAATTTTGAAATGCTTTAATGTTTCTAGAACATGTTAGTGTATGCTTTTATCATAGAAAAACATAATGTAGTTGATCATAACTGATGTAACAAAGTTGTATCTTTGAATGTCTTGTTCCTTGATTATAGATCTATGCTCAATTGATTTGAATTGCTTGATTGAAAACTTGGTAGATGTGGGTTGGAGTTAATAGGGGTTTGAAATGAGAAATAGACTTGTATCTATATGCAACTTGCACCTTTTCAAATTGAACTTTTCGAAAAGTCCAAATTTGGAGAGGAAATTCCTACTATTTGTGAATCCAACATTCATCTTTCAAATTTTAGGTCCAATTGCCATGAATAAGGGTTCCCAAGACCCTAGTCCTAGAACATTATGCCATGAGGAACATCATGAGTAAGGGAATGAACCAAATTTATTGAAACGTTCTGAAACCTAAGTATAATTAGGCATAAATAAGGCACAACCACTAAAGTGAGTCCAAACCTAGTGTATATTTATAAAGAGATACAACTTATGATGCAATATTTAGCCCCCTCTTAGCAAGAGTCTAAAATTATGCTCATGTACTCTTGGGAAAATATGGAGAAACCAAATATTCTTTCACCAAGATATTGAAGAGTCAAGATGACTACAAGTTTGGAAAGGTGGTAGCTCCCAAGACTTATGAAATTCTCAATCTACAATATTGAGATAAAAGGGAAGTACAAAGTGAGTAATATGAGAAACATTGGTAACATACATGGAGCATGCAAAACACAAAGTTATGACATTTAGAACTAGTAAGATTCATATATTCTCACTAGGAACCATGTCAAAAAGACAAGGCATAGATCTAGGACTAGTAAGATCCTTATATAGTTACTAGGAGTCATGTCAGAGACACATAAAGCATGATGCCCAAGTTAGTAAGATCCTCTAATACCTAGTCATAGATCACATTCTAACAACAAATAGAAGGTCATATCTTGGTAACCTAACTAGTCCATGAGTAGTGGCTCAAAATGTTATCAAAGCTAGGTTAGGTTAGGAGCCCCAAGAACCTATAATGTGTCTTATAATCAGTGTTGAAAATAATCTACACTCAATCCAACAATGGAATGGTAAGAAAGTGGGCAGTAGCTCAATGGTAGAAAAATATATTAACAAATAGAATGCCTTAATTTGGATTCCTAGCTATTTTATGAGTATTAGCTTAACATTTTCATGTGTAAATAACATCTACTCCCACCTTTACCATAGATCCAACTTCGACCATTTCTCCTTCCACAACCTCTAGTCACCTTCATGTACCAAAGCCACTAGTACCACACCTTTAGTACTTATATCCTTCACTTATCATCCACCATATGCCCTACTTATCAAATTTATTTCTTCTACATGTAAAAGCCATATGCACAAGATGGAATGACAATTGGTAGATGTAAAAGCCATATTCCACAACCTTTGCTAAAATCCTTTATGCCAGTGCCAAAATGTGAGGTTTGTAACAAGCTGCGACATCCATCAAAGCATAATAGAGATGAGATTTTTAACAAGATGGAATATCAAACAATGTAGGAAAGCATCGATTAAAAATAAATACAAGATTGCAGTTTATAGAGTTTACTTCATTTTGTCTTTTTGTGGCATTGAATTTCATAGTGTTTTAAAGAACATATCATAGTTTTTCCAGCCTAGTGTTTACCGAGAGGAGTAAATAATGTATAGTTTGGTCTCCCATGCATATAAATTCACCCAAATGTGTGGGAAGACCATTGTTCATGCTATGTATCATATTATGTTGTGTGCAGGGCTCCAAATTAGATTTGGTACATGTTTGGGCATGAGGACAGTCTGATATCTCTATGTATCAGACAGTAAAAAGTAGTAAGAGTGAAGAATTTGGTGGAAAGACCAAGCGATAGGTATTTTGAAGTGGTTGATGACAAAGAGAGGGGTCAAGGGACCCTATGAAACCTTCGCAAGGGTTTGTGTATCAAAACCAAATGAAATAGATTAAATTTCTATGATTGTCCTAAGGGTATTGATTGTCACAGTCATAGTTTTACTAGTGATATTATTTTTGTTTTGACAGAGTTGTGTTTGTAAACATAAGTGTGGACATGTAATGGATTCATGAGATGTCTTAAGACTACATCAATACTTAACAACAACATAGTGTGTAGGCACCTAAAATATGAAAGGACTACATATTGTAAGGCGTGTGTGATGATGCCATGAAAGGTCTGATATCCCTATGTATCACACTGAGAAAACCAGTGAAAGACAAACAAAAAAATGCATTGAGAAGGCAAAAGGTTCAATTGCCTAATGTTTGTTGTTGAAGTGATGTGTGGGGACCCTGCCAAGTCAAATACCTTGTTGTAGTTTCAAAGTGTGGAAAAAGAATAAGCATTTTATTTACCGTCCTAATAGACCATCCATCATAACAATGATTACCAATGATGTGTGTGTTACAAACAAAGGTCTAGAGGAAGGCGCTTTCTATTGTAATACCAAGTGAGTGTTCATAGACCTTGTGTAGGGTCCTCCAATACTAGAGTAAGGAGTTCGAAGCCTAAATACATTGATTTGGCCTTGTGGCCATCAATCAGTGTTGACCCAATAGGAGAAGTCTTGAGACTGATAATTTTGGAAGTTTGGCATTGTTGAGAGCCAACACCTGTGTAAACCCCGTCTTCACGTATTATGATTAGTTGCCATGATACTTGACCCTATCCTCATGGTGTTGGCTCCATTCATATTGGTGTGTTTTGTTGAAGAAACATGATGTGAGAAGTTTGATGTAGAGGCAAGGGTAGAACTCAGTATTTCATATTAGTGATGTACAACTTCTTATTAATAACTTCTTAAAATAGTTATGTACTATTCCAACTTAGAGATTGAGCTCAAGATTACGAAAATATTCCATTATAATTTTTGGCCCATCATCGAGAGTCATTGCCCATTTGGACAACCTACCCACCACATCGTTTCTTGATCTAATCGCATGCCAAAATTCAAATTCCTCAAAAGTTTCTAATAAATGCTTGGCAATAGTTATATATTTATTCAAATTTCAAGCATGTATTTCACCCTTTTTTATTGCATAATAATAATCAAGGAATTTCCTTCAAGCTGTATTTTCAAGAAGCCCAATTTTTTTTCAGCATTTTCAACTCTTCAATAGCTGTCTAAGCCTCGACATCATTGTTCTTTCCCTCCACAAGTTTTGAAGCTCATATTTGGATCCGTTTTAGGGAGCATGTCCAAATCTTCTTATGTTGCTCAGATCTAGGTGTGTGCCTCAATTTGATGACTATAGCTCACTGTTTCCGCATGTTTACCTTCATTTTCAACACTTTTCCCTAATTTCAGCATTTCAACTCACAAAAGAGGGTAAACAAATTCACACGCCCTTGAATCCAATTAGAATTCAGTCCTTATCATTAGTGGTTTGTTATTGAATCTATTGGATTCACCCCTCTTTTGAATGTCATTGCAAATTAGCGGTTTTTATATATCGAATGGTGGAAACCCTAATTTTTCACCATTACAGAGATGAAATATGTCTTATTATATTTCATATAAATGTTTTAGATATGTTTTATACTAATTAATTATAATTTCATTATATCAAAATAGTCGTTTTTCATATATATAACTATTTGTATAGCTTGTTTCACATAAAAAATCTTAAATCATTTATTTCTTTTTAT
This sequence comes from Cryptomeria japonica, assembly GCF_030272615.1. Lineage (NCBI taxonomy): Eukaryota > Viridiplantae > Streptophyta > Pinopsida > Cupressales > Cupressaceae > Cryptomeria > Cryptomeria japonica. Next base: position 78,437 of record NW_026729151.1, read on the forward strand.
ATTAAAGTAATGTATGTCCATTATAAAATTTAAATATTATTTTAATTTTATTTATTTTGATCATTTATTTGTCATTCTTCTCTAAAATAAAAATAAAAATAAAATAAATATTTCTCTTGACTATTCTACATAATCATTTGTTCACTTATTTGTATAAGCATAAGTTTATTAGAAAATTATAGAACAAACTCCTTAAAAATATAAATTGTTGTTTTTTCTCTAAAATAAAATAAATAATAAATAATAATTCTATTACCTACTCTCCACAACAAGTTATTTGCTGAAGGGCATAAATTTAGTGTACAACTATAGAATTAACCTTTTAGAAATGCCCCATTCTCTCCTAAAACCCAAAAAAAGAAAATAATATTTTCTTACCTACCTGACAACTATCTCATCACACGCTGCTCACGAGGCATATGTTTAGAGAAAAATTATACAAACAAATCCTTGAAATCTTAACAACTCTATGTAACCATTGGATCACTTATTTGGCACAACTTATTGGATCACAAGATAGGCAACTCCTTGAAAAATGAAATTATCGGTTTTCCTTGAAAATAAAACAATGTTTCTCTTACCTACCCTTCTTAACTATTGGATGGTTTAAATTAAACCATTAATTTTCCCTACCTACCCACTACCTACTTTGAGTAATTTCTATTTAGACATTCAACTATTTATTTTTCTCCATGGCTCAATTTCTTCTAATGTGTCTTGTATCTAATTGCATTCGCTTGTTTGAATGGCCAAGAAGGTACAAAACTTGTGGATTAGGAGTAGAGTGTGTTCAGAATTTTAATGTTGCTGTGCTATGACAATAAAAAGCTTTCAATGGATGGAGGAAAGTAAATCTTTCAATTTTGAGTTCATTTTTTCCCCTTTTTGAATATAGAGTCTAGGTTGTTTCATTCCTCGAGTGTGGTGGAGAACACCAACAATAGGGAGGAGACAAGTAGAAGTAATGTGTCATCAAGATGGAGGTCAAGAAAGGTAAGTATTATATTTCCTTTGTCCTTAATAGTTTTATTCAAAACTAGTAATTATGTCAAGAGGCATGTACAATGAAGTCAAAATGTCCCTAAACAAAAATCCATTTTTGAAACAATTTGACATGCGAATGAGAGGTAAATGCATGAAATATGTTATGTTTCAGTTTTTGTGGAAGTGTTGTTTTATTATTCCAAATAAAATAGAACCCTCACCACTTGGTGTTTAGTATTTAGAAAAAACATTTATTTTACAGATGATTCTCTTTTATTATAAGATATCTCTATTATTTTTTACATATATTTTTTAAATATTTGATATACTAATATTATAAAATTCATATATATACTGATTCATGTTCATGTGCATGCAGGAAGGAGAAGATAATGGTAGATTTTTATTGCAGAAATTATGCAATAAATGATTTGTAATTGATATTGCATCCTGATAGAAAAAGTTTATTACAATATTATTGTGATCCCAGAACAAGCCAAAGCCGCTACATGGATACTGAGAACCCCATGCAGCCACTCCTGGAGGTTGCCTCGGGTCTGCCATGTGGCCGAAACCATTATCTGCACTGTGCTCGGAGGAGACAGATTGGGCCTGTTTTATGAGAGCAAACGGAATCGTCTGCGCCAGGCAACCAACCCTGGCGTGGCGGCTACTTTTCATGAAGGTACCAGATTATATATATCTTTGTTGGGAACGTTTCTGCCGGCCCCTTCTTCCTCTGGATCCTCTAGCTGGGGCTCACCATAAGGGCAGGTTGTGAGATACGGAATCTGATACCTTCCATGGCGCGGCATCACATTGCAGACGATTCCGTTGGCGCTCATAACGCAGTCCCCGAGCAAAGTGCATTATACTCTCGGCCATATCGCAGTCCCCCGACCACTTCAAGGAGGAGCGGCCGCATGGCGTTCTCATTATCCCGCGAAGGCGTTTTGGGCTTGTTCTTAGACACAGGATGCCGTCCCCAGGGCTTCCCAAGGAGGCGACCATCTTGTATCTCCAAGAGAATGGGAGCTTCTCCGAAGAATTGAATAACCTTGTGGACAGCATTCTTTGTGATTATATGAAGCCCTTAGCTTGCAGAGGTTGGGAGTGTTTAAGAAGTGTATTTTTAGTGTGAAGGGCAATTGTATCCTTTTTCTCTAAGTGAACTGAGTGTTCTTATCGGTGTTACAAGTAGTACACTTGTGACCTTCTTGACCAAAAGCATTGCAGACAATGGGGACTTTCATATTCAATTTCCTCCTGACCCACTTACCATACCTATAAAAGAGGATAAGATCAGAAGGGAGAACCTTATCATATTCCACCAACATGTAGGATATCTCAAACAATAGATGCTTGATGAATTTAGTGATAGGGTTAAAATCATATTTAAAATTGTCTCAAAGTGTTAGTAAAAGACATGAGAACCTTTTCACTCCAAAATTTGAGTGACAAATGGACTCAAACAAGGAACATAAATTTATTTTGAGAGTTGAAACCAAAGGATCACCTGGGAAAACAAAGGTCATTCAAGAAAAAGAACCAAGGTTCCCCATTATGGATCTTGAAACAATCCTCAAAATCAGGAAAGGAATGTTGCCACAAAATGTGATGATAAGAGAACTACCTAGCCATTCCAAAAGACTCGGCAAGAAAAGTGTCTATAACGTCCACAAAAATCTGTTATCTGTGGGGAGAAACAAGAGTCACCTTTGGCTCGTCCTACACAAAGCTTGTAGACAGAACCGAAACTCCAGGAGCTTCCACACCCACATTCATATTTGAACCATTCAAAAACTCTTCATTGAGGTCATTGTCTTCATCTTGAGAGTCATCAAGAATACAAATCCATTAAAGTCCTCGATGCAAAAAGTTTTGAATCTTGCTAGAGACAAGTGGTGAGGGTTCTATTTTATTTGGAGTGTACTATTAGTGGTTATGGCTAACTTGGCACACCCACATATCTTAAAGGACTTTTTGTTGTCTTTGTATGCCACTTACCTGTTTCTAGCTATTGTTCTAGCTTTTGGGTAGTAAGAACAATCGTTTTTTATAGCTATTGTTCTAGCTTCTGGGTAGTAAGAACAAATTCTTTTTGTTTTCTCTGTATTCAACTTAACTAATACACACTATTTAGAATTTAATAAAAGTACTTATGAAGGCATAAACATTAATGACATAAAAAATTATTAATTACTATGAATATGAAGGAGTAGATAGTAAAAGCTAGATCAATATTTGAAAGAAATTAAAGATGCAATTTTTCACATGTCTTAAAATAGGTGGTATTCTTAGATATCAATCTTCAACTCTTACTATCTCTTTGTCACGGTATTTGATTATACTTTTTCTTTTAATATAATACTTTTAAATTTAATAAGAATAGCAAATAATTTTGATAATTAGGAATATAAAATATCTGTTATATGAAATTTTCATCTAAACTTAAATATCCTTTGTTCCCGCCAATTGGATGCTCTGGTCAAAAGCCTTGCATTCTTAAAGGGATGCTTCCTTCTTGGTGTCTGTTGGTCTCACTGCTTGTGAATTCCAATTAATAATGTAATCCAAATTATATTATAAAATATTTCAATTTATTAATTGATAACAAATTTTTTATTTTATATTAAATTTTCCTATTAAATATTATAAATGAAATTAAAATGTAAGAAGAGAGTTTTTTATTTTATATTAAATTTTCCTATTAAATATTATAAATCAAATTAAATTAAAATGTAAGATGGGAGTTCTTCTAGAATACAAGTTTGTAGTGGATGCCTCCATCATTCAATACTAATTACACAAACCGATCATGAATTATTTAAACTTTGAGTGTACCTTCTTAAATTTATTTTAATTTTTTATTGAGATTCACCGAAACGTTTTCTTCAATAATATGATGTAAAAAAAGAGTAATATTAGTGCTCCAGTTTTACATATGAATTTGGGTCTCCAATACACTGCCCCTTATTTGTTTTATCCAATGCATGTCCTCTCTAACAAGAACGACATTACAACATTTAGTGTCACACCATAGTAATCATAGTAATCCAAGGCAGCAAATCTTAAATCTAAATATTAAATTTTTGTTATCACCTCTCGCCTACAATCACCTTTATATAGATTTCAATCACTCTATTCTTAAACTCATCCTTGTTTCAGCGGTTGTTTGACAAAGTTTAGCAGCAGAGAAAAATGGAGAATGAAGAAGGAAGAGAGATTCTTATTTTTGGTAAAAGGATTCGAGTAGGAGGAGAGAACAATGGGTCTGTTTCTCATGAGAATGGAAATGAGAAAGGAGAAAAGAGGAAGTACATTAAATCTTTAATGCCCAGGATTCGTTGGACCTCTGATTTGCATGATAGTTTTCTTCGAGCAGTGCAACAACTTGGAGGTCCCAACAGTGAGCATTCATTCAATCTTTCACTTTTCTTTATTAAGTTTTTTGTGTCGGTAGATATAGAATTCTAAATTCGTTTTAGTTTTGATATTGGTTTAGAATTCTAAATTTTTTTTAGTTTTGATATTGGTTTAGAATTCTAAATACTGTATAATATAAATTATGTTTGATTTATCTAGAATATCTTGTTCATACTTAATCCAATCTGTCCATCTATTTGTTATTTTTTTTTTTCATTGAATTGTTGTAAATTTAATACTCTATTTACAGAAGCATCCCCCAAACAACTTGTAGAGCTCATGGGTGTTGAAGGGCTTACCCACCCTCAAGTGAAAAGCCATCTACAGGTACTGCTAAATTAATGTAATCACCCATGAGTTTGTAATAGGAAAAAGAAACCCTAATTCTAATATATACTTTTTTTCCATTTGTTTTCTCATTCTCTCCCAAATAAATCCTTAGTTTTTCATTGTTATTGACAAATGCAGGGATATAGATGTAAACTTCAAAAGCCAACATAGAAGCTTCCTCAATCAAATGCAGGTTTATTACTCGAAGATAAAGACAAGTCACAAGTCATAACTTCAGACAAGCCTCTAGTTTAAATATTTTTTATTGAAAACAATGGCTGCAATGCAGCTTTAGTGGCTGCAAAGGACTGCAAAATTGATGATTTTGATTTTGATTTGAGAACTTGTAGGTTAATCGTACTGAAAAAACTCTTATTATAAAGCTTTCCAGAGGATAAACTGGGTTATGTTATTTGTCAGCTACCTTCAGGAAAATAATCTCCAACTGTTATTAAAGTTTCGTATTCATGTTTATGGTGGTGTTCTTATTTTACTTAGATCTGCTCCTTCCTTGTTGGATGGTTTTCACTTGACTTTCATTCATCCATGATGGTATTGTTTATTCTGATCCTCAATTTTTCTGCAGCCTATATGGACTCTTTAACCTCTCTGACATGTAAAGTTCTTAGTTTAATAATTTATTGTTAGTTATAAGAATTTTGATCATTCTGATCCTTATGGTCTCTTTTTTTCATCTGTCTGACATGCCAAGTTAGAGAAAAAAATTTCGAGAAGAAAACTGGAATTAAAAATGTGAAAACTGGCTCCCAAGGGTCATGCCTTATTGAAAACAATGGCTGCAATGCAGCTTTAGTGGCTGCAAAGGACTGCAAAATTGATGATTTTGATTTTGATTTGAGAACTTGTAGGTTAATCGTACTGAAAAAACTCTTATTATAAAGCTTTCCAGAGGATAAACTGGGTTATGTTATTTGTCAGCTACCTTCAGGAAAATAATCTCCAACTGTTATTAAAGTTTCGTATTCATGTTTATGGTGGTGTTCTTATTTTACTTAGATCTGCTCCTTCCTTGTTGGATGGTTTTCACTTGACTTTCATTCATCCATGATGGTATTGTTTATTCTGATCCTCAATTTATCTGCAGCCTATATGGACTCTTTTTCCTCTCTGACATGTAAAGTTCTTAGTTTAATAATTTATTGTTAGTTATAAGAATTTTGATCATTCTGATCCTTATGGTCTCTTTTTTTTCATCTGTCTGACATGCCAAGTTAGAGAAAAAAATTTCGAGAAGAAAACTGGAATTAAAAATGTGAAAACTGGCTCCCAAGGGTCATGCCTTATCGAAACACAGACAATTTGTTGGGATGGCGCACTCTTTCTTTAAGTGGAAATTCTTAATTGACCAGACCACAGACCCAAAGAAAGAAGAGGAATTCAAGGATTTCTCGGTCACAGGAAAATGAGGAGGCTCCCAATCTCAATGACGTAAAAACATTCCGCAGGAACAGAATGGGCAGGTTGGCAAGCCGAGGTGGTCGAGGTGGTCATTTGTCAAGCGGACATGGACAGAGTAGCCTTGGGCGGGGACGTGGCCATCCCCAAGTTCTCCTCAGGAGCCTTCCACATAACTGCTCTTCCAAATTTAAAGATATGATCTTGCTTTTTGTTTTTATTTATTGTTTCTCTATTCGAACTCTGGAGCATATATGCTATCTAGCTTTTAGACTCTACTTTTATTTTTTTTATTTTTTTTCAAAACTCCCCTTAATTTTTGTATGGACAGTTTAAAGATGCAAAATTGTTTTCATAATATTTTTTGACAGATCATGTAGGATCTGTAATATGTTTCATATGTAATTAAAATTCAAAGTAATATACTACTCTGGCTCTGCCCTTTGCTTACTACAAAAAAAGTGTCAAAACTGACATTAGTATTAATTGAGTGTTTGATATTAAACTACAATAATATTTGTAGAGTAATATTATTTTTTATGAAATTATTTTTGTTATTTGAAATACAATTCTCTATTATTTGGTGGCCTTTTTGGTATAGCCAATCTTGTGAAAAGATAAGTGATTCATAGAAGATTTCTTGGTGGCAGCACTGCTGATTTTGTATTTCTTGTATTAATGCAAGGCCTGTTAGTTGAAATTTTTCTTTCGCTGATTGTTCTTGTCACACAAACACCTTTTTTATGGTTAGTCGCTTCCCTGTCCAATTGTATTCTACCACGTATACATGACAATACTTTCAATTTGTTTTTTGGAAAGGATTTGTAATGTGAAATAGAAACTGTAAACAGCATTTAATATGGAAGGTAAAGGTATAAACTTAAACAAACCAGAAATTAATTCATATGGGTTTATATTTATAATTATAAAATAAACAAAAGTTATTGGCATAAAAATGTATCAATTCAATTTTGTTGGTTAATTAGTAATTTAATTTATATTATATATTATATGTTGTAAAATATTAATTATAAAATTTGTATTTCATTAAATATTATATCTTATTCATGTTGAATATCTTATGTTTTAAATATTTGTTTGTATTTTTTATATATTAAATTTATATTTAAATTATATATATTATTATTTATTACTTTTTTATTTAACAGATGTTATTAAATACAAATAACTAGTAATTGCATCTTGGTGTGCAATGGGTATGTCGAATAGGTGTGGAAGGTCAATTAGGGGGAAACTATGGTCATTTTTTTGCATAAATTTGTAGACTACATGAGATCAATTAGTAGGCCATTTAGAAAATGATGTTGTTTGTGCAAAAAAGGGTCTCAATGGAGGAGTGATAGCTTCAAATCCACTTTGCATCCGCTTACAAGGATCCTTGATCATAATTGAAACAAAACATTTGAATTAGGAAGATAATTTTTATTTTACCAATGATCTCATGTTATGTTTCCAATGAGGTAAGAGGGAGAGAGGTAGAGATATGGATAGAAACGGGGAGACACAGAGGTAGAGATATGGATAGAAACGGGGATATATGTTTACAAACTCCCTTTTTATGGTTAGTCGCTTCACCACGTATACATGACAAGACTTTCAATTTGTTTTTTTGGAAAGGATTTGTAATGTGAAATAGAAATTGTAAACAACATTTAATATGGAAGGTAAAGGTATAAACTTAAACAAACAAGAAATTAATTCATATAAGTTTACATATATAATTATAAAATAAAAAAAGATATTGGCGTAAAAATGTATCAATTCAATTTTGTTGGTTAATTAGTAATTTAATTTATATTATATATTATATGTTGTAAAATATTGATTCTAATATTTGTATTTAATTAAATATTATATTTTATTCATGTTCAATATCTTATGTTTTAAATATTTTCTTGTATTTTTAATATATTAAATTTATATTTAAATTATATATATTATTATTTATTACTTTTTTATATAACAGATGTTATTAAATACAAATAACTAGTAATTGCATCTTTGAGTGCAATGGGTATGTCGAAGAGGCATGGAAGGTCAGTTAGAGGAAACTATAAATAGGGGAGAGGTAGAGATGGAGATAATATTCAAATGACATGCTACTCTAAGAATAAATCCCCTAGGACACATGATATCATTAAATTATTGGGATGAAATGAGTAATCAAAAGTTATTATTTCTGTATTGATCTCTCACTCCAAACTTTTAATTTACATTTTAACTTGAAATATTTAATTATATAAATAAATTTTTATAGATAATTATTCTATAATAAATTAAAATTTAATACTTAGACAGAAAATTATAAATGAAATTAATTCTATTATCTTTTAACTATTATTTTCAACTTCATAAGAAGACAAAAATAATATAATACAAATTTAATAATAAAAATATATATATATATATTTCTTAAAAACATAATCCTAGTTTAATTTTAAAAATCTATATAATAATTATTATAATAATAAAATTAATCTTGCATTTAATTATTAACTTGTAATTTACTATTATATTATTTCAATTATATTTATGTAATATTAATACTAACTTGTCTTAATAAAAATAATTATTAATAATTGTAGAAGTGAAAATAGACATTTTTGAGTGACTTTATAAAATATTTAAATTTATGATTAAAATATTATTAAATTATTTTGTATGTATTAAATCAATTTAAAAACTGGCCTATTAATGGGCTTGCTAGGGCTAATCTAGGATTCAAGAACGTGAAGGTGGTGGAGTGGTTCAAGCCAAGGGAAGGATGGTATAAAATTAATATTGTAGCAATTGGAGCTTCAAAACTTGTGGAGGGAACGAACAATGACGTCGAGGCTTAAGCAGCTATTGAAGAGTTGAAAATGGTGAAAAAATTGGGCTTCTCAAAAATACAGCTTGAAGGAAATTCCTTGATTATTATTATGCAATAAAAAAGGGTGAAATACATTCTTGGAATTTGAATAAATATATAACTATTGCCAAGCATTTATTAGAAACTTTTGAGGAATTTGAATTTTGGCATGCGATTAGATCAAGAAACGATGTGGTGGGTAGGCTGTCCAAATGGGCAATGACTCTCGATGATGGGCCAAAAAGGATAATGGAATATTTTCGTAATCTTGAGCTCAATCTCTAAGTTGTAATAGTACATCACTATTTTAAGAAGTTATTAATAAAAGGGTGTGGTGGTGATGTGATATTACATGGGTAGCACTTGGTGCTAACAATTGTGGATGGCTGGCGACTATATTTTAATATGGAGGACACCTTTTTCTTGATTATGCTAAGGCAACAAATAACATTTATGAGAAAATGCACTAACATAAGAATGAAAAATATTTTTAAATTTTATGCAGATATTTTCATTCAAATCAAGGAAATCCTTTTGGGTGAAGAGTTTTTGACAGCTATACATAGGTACAACACAAATATAGACATTGTGTCAATGGTGGTGATGTATGTGTTGGAGTTTGGATGAAAAGAAGATTTTGAGTGGGTGTTGAAGGGTTGTGTGAAAAATGATTAGTTTCATGGTTTGCATTTGATGTTGGAAAGGGCAATTTTAGGGGCAGGGTTTATGCTTGCAGAGGTGGCTAAGGGCATAGATGAGAAGACTCCTCAATAACTAATGGAATTTATTCATATCCATTGGGATTAGTTGATTCATTACATGTGTATGAAGGAACAATAACGAGCCAAAGGAAAGAGGAAGGTGGGGATAGAAGAAGAACCAGAACCAAGATTCGAGATAAAAGACTAGTGGGTTAATGGGCCTTTGAAAGCATTGAGGAAGAAATGAAAAGAAAATGATTGATTTTTATTTAAAACTTGTTTACGTAGTTACTTGATTGACTTTTATGATGGGACATATGAATTGTGATATTATCATCTCCTTGTTGTCTCCCTTGTTATCATTTGACAATGTGATATACCATGGGGGTATTGAGCTCTTTGGGGCCTATACCATGCAATGTGTTGTGAACCAGCCAATTCTAGTTGAGATGCTGTATTGTTTGTTTTTATGTTCACTACTCAGTGATTTATTATCATATTTTATTTGAATTAGATCCATCACACCCAAAAATATTTAGATGTTAGACAAAATTATTTGATGCACAAGAGGTATGCTAGTATCTAGGTATTTTTAATACATTATACTCTTACTTCTAGAGCCATTAGGATGAAAAATGATCTAGTTTAATTCAAATGGCATGATCCAGTTAGTTTAGGACATGCATCACCCTTCATAGTCTATTATTGAGGTATATATATGCTCCTAGGAATAAAAACTCCAAGGAAATATTCTATGAGATGCAATACTACTCAATTATTGGTCCTAAAAACAAATCATAATATACCAAACTCTTGTGTCTACCAATTTAGAGAGAGAGGATGGCATGCCTCATGTTGATTGATAAAACATTTATTTAAAAATAGGATGAATTTGAGAGGGGAGGATATAATTTGGATGGAAAGGGATGTTCAATATAGATTTGTAAATTTTTTGCTTCCACTTGGAGGTTTAATAATGATGAGGCTTTGCCCAAAATATCACACACATCATAGGAGAGGATCCAAAGGTTATTATGTTACTAAAATATTGCTCACATATAAAGAGAAATTGTATATTAATATGAATTAGTCCTTTGATAGTATGAAATACTACAAATTATGGTTATAGACACCACCATTAAAAGGAGACATGAATGTTAACTATTCAAACTAAAGGAGTTGTAGACACACAAATGAATTTAATTAGAAATTATATTCAAATTCATTATAGCTGAGGAATTATGGTTAACCTAGTTAAACAAATGCTATATATAAACTAATGTTAATCTATAAGTGAATTTAACTAAGACAATTTAAAGTTAATGTAGAACATTATATCTAAGAATTTATTCTTTCAAAATAAACTAATATTTTTGAAATACTATCATGAAAATTAAAAATTGAATACCTTTTCTTTGTCTATAATATGTTTGCATGTTTTCTTCATATAATTTTTATTTCATTTCTACTTAATGATATAAATCACTCTTATTTTGCCTTATCTTTTTATTTCCCATCTCCTTATTTGTAAAAAAATAACTTAAAAATTCCTTTGCCAAAATTTTGATCTTGCAAAGTATCCCAACAAAGAAAAAGTTTGAAAAAGAAAAAAATGAAAGCATTAGATATTGATGTTACAAATATATATTTAAAAAATTATAAATTTATCCTTTGTATGAAAAAGGGTATGCATGACAACATAAATGTCATTTTTTAACAATGTAGTGTACTATAAAAAATATATTATTGAGAGTTACATTTAAAATTTACAATTTAGTTATAGTTTTTTTTTAAATATTCAGAATCTACAAACAAAATCCCACAAATTAGTAGTTCATATCGTCTTGGAATTATTAACATTTTAGTTGGTATAGGTGTTAAAAAGTGAAGATTAAGTTAAAAAAATGATTTCGATGCCCAACATTGGCCAAAAAGTGGACCTCATTGTTATGTGATTATCCAAGTAGAGGTTTTAGGCTAGACCTACTTGTCAACTATTCATGGGTCAACAAATATATCTAAACTCCAACCCTAATTTACCATTGAGTTCTTTAATTCTCTCACTCTAGCATAGGTTGGGTTGTATTTCTGAGCGTTGTGCTCTAGACATTTTTGACATGAATCAAGTGGTATTTTGAATCTCCAAAGGTTGACATCTCTATAGCGTTCATCATGAGAATAATGGAATTATTGATGTTTGACTATTCTCATACATGAATATGGTGGCATGCCAAATATTTGAGCTCAAAAATTTCACTAGCATACACTAAAATAAACTTGAACCCCAAACTCTCACAATTCTTAGAAATCAAGTAGGAAGAATTCCCAATATCTAAACTTTGACACCTCCCTAGCATGAGCTAGATAAAAAAAAAATCCGAACCTTGACAATACTTAGGTATGAACCGGGCCACAATCCCAATGTGTGGTCCCTAATGTCTTACTAGCATGAATCAATCAAAAGTCTGAACCCCAAATCTCTGTAAAAAGTCTTTCCATTAATATTTTAAATAGGACAGGAGAACAAATATACCATGTAATTTCTCATCAAACTTTTAAGGATTTTATATGAAATGGTTTCTATATTGACCTATTCTCCTCCCATAATTATCATAGCTACACTCACAAATTATGTGTAATAATGTAGTTAGAGGTAAGGATTTACCATAAAATGAAAGATGATATGACATTTTCCAAGTACCTATAGAAAGGTCACAATTATAGCATTAGTTGTAACATCTCCACTTAGGTGTTTTGGGGTATTATTGCTAATAAATTTATTTATATTTTTAATATTATTAGAGTTTCTAAACCCTAGGTAACCATTCAAAGTTATGTAGATTAGTAGTTTTATTAGTAGTCTTGTTACATTCTTTGAATGTATGCCTACTATTGACCTGTGAGAAACTTTGTATAATTCTTTTATATTATTAATGTAGGTACAAAAAATTTAATTCGAGTGAACATTACCGTTTAGGACATCAATGATGATTTTTGAGTCTCATTCTAGGTTTGATTTGTTAAAGGAATATCTAGAATCTTGAAATATATCTAAAATCTAGAGGTAGGCTTTAGAGTCAAAAAAAAAAATTATGCATGTATCGCTTTGAAATATAGATCATATTCTCCTCTCTAGGTTACTTAGTTACAAATTATCTTAAATATTATATTTCTACTCCTTAATAAAGATAAGCTACTTGATTGTTCAGAGTTGAACACCAAGTGAATTATGTTGAGGAGAATGCTCTATACAGACATTTTTAAAATATCTGTCACTTTTATTCCACAAATTCTCTTATGAATTATTCTAGTACTGACTCTTCCAAATCTAGTTATGCTCATATATCTCGTATGTCTCCTTATCACTAAACCAATGACCCTTCAATTGTTTCATGTACCTCATTCAATTATTTAATGATTTGTTAAAAGTCTTATGTTTCTTCTTCTACAACTAATATAATGTTCTCTTCTCCAATAATATTATCTCATAGAGCCTATGAAATAAGCTCTAATTAATAGATTACAATAGAAATAAACAAGTGGAAGGATTCTCTGGCTAAAATACTAATGGTTGAAGCACGACAACTTTGTGAGCTTATGATTCGGTAAACAGTCTTATATTTCTTCTTTCATAAATAATCTAATGTTCTCTTCTCCGATAACCTTAATTAATATATCCTATCACATTACTTATGGTTAATAGTTTATAATAGAAATAAACAAGTGGAAGGATGATCTAGCTAAAATACATAATACAAATGATGGAAGCAAGATGGTTTTGTTATCTTATGTTAAAATAGCAGAGAAAAAATTCTAAATTTGTGTAGTTGGTTTAGATTTAGAGGAGCTTTATATGGTTTAGATGAAAAATTGGAACAAATATTAAGATATATAATTTTTATTTTAGATGGATCTTTTCAGCTGGTGTTCAATGCAATGTTTGTGTTCATGTAGTAAAAAAAATAGAGATTAATTTGTATTTTTTAAACAAATATATTTGAAATATCTAGATTTTTTTTTTTTAATAATGCCTGGTAAACTTTTTAAAGTGACTGATGATGTTGGCATGACATGCCCTTCGGCTCTACGTGAAACTCTTTTGACCCAGAGCTATGAACCGGTGAGGCCACAACCGGGGGACCTCATCCCCACACTTCACTTGTTCAAACCCGCAAGCAAAACGTCCCAGCGAAGACACAAGGCCTACGAGCACATTGGCCCGACAGGGGTTTGAACCTTGGTGATCGCTTCACAGACAAAGTGTTTTAACCGTGACACTGCATCTCCAAAGACATTTAAAATACCTAGATTACTAACAGGTAGTTTCATGCATTTATATTAGTTTTTTGGTAATTAGAGTTAAAAATCATATACAATAAATTTTTAAAATATAATAGCCTATCGCCAAATTTGTTGTTAGTTATTGTATCTATTATTATGACATGATGGATAGTTTCAAGTGACATGTAATTCCATGCATTTAGATATTGTTTGGTCATAGTTAAAAATTATATCATTGGTAATTTTTGAAGAATATAATACCCCATCCTCGAATTAGTTTTGATTGGAGGTAAATAAGTTTTGCAGGGACTAGAGACCTTGTATAACAAGTTTTGAAGGGACCTGAAACCCTCGAATTTTTCATGGATCTGGAACCAACAAAGGAACATTTCTAAAAGATACAACAAAGACAATAAGCAGCCCAGGCACAATCACACAAGTCAGATCAAATGTTATAAAATATTGTAGTCATAGGCAACCAGATGCCAACCAACCATTATAAATTAGGCAACATGCAGCAGGTTGGCCCAAACAAAGGCACAACAACAGTCAGTAAGCCTAAAAAACCAATAACGAGGGTATTATAGGTACCCTCAACCAGTAAGGGGTTTTTCTGGCACCCAAAACCTAAAGAAACATCATCAAACGACAAAGCAGAAAGCCTGTACCTAACCAAAACCAAAGAATGGCCAGAATGGACCCTTTAAAACTATTAGAATCTACCCTTACCGTGGGTTTTACAAGGCTCCCACAATTTGTGATAGTGGTTTTTATAAGGCTCCCACAACCAAAAGATCCCAAAACCAAAAAAATCAGATCCATAAAGATAAGCATTGAGTAATAATATAGAATCAAGGGATTTTGAAAGGAACCCCAAACCTTCAAGTTGGGTTTTGAAGTGGCTCCCAAAACTAGCGGATTGAAGCCAAAAAGCCAGAACCAATGGCAAGTCATCGACCTTTTCTGCAACACTCCTCTCCACCTTAATAGGATAGGAACCCACCTCTATAGGGGTCAAGAAAAGGTATAGACCAACAGTAGAAGAAGCTTTGCTCTAAACAATAAAATAGTGTCCAACAACCAAGAAACAAGGCCACATAGCATAGCTGGACAAAAGGGTTTTAAGAAGGCTAACAAAACCTAAAACCAAAAGAGAGGCATAAACCAGTCAATCTCCAAGCATGCAAGCACCACCCAATACTCCACCTCCATAGTAGAAAAGAGACAGAAACCCTGGAGAAAGGAGAAAGAAACATACAAACAACCAACCTAGAAAAATAGGGCAATAAAAGCCCCTAAAAGAATCCATCCCCCATCACTCAGCCAACCAATCTTCCCCTCAATAGAAGAGAGAAGCACCTCTATAGGATAGGATAAAAAAAAAAAGGAGAGATGAAATCCAGAACCACAACAGAGATCCTCTTCAGGAAAATAATCACAAAAGAGCACCCACAAACCACAAAGTAGAACAACGGGGTCAAGCCCAACCCCCACAGAGGAAGCAAAGACCACCGTGGACAGAAGACATGGGAACATCTAGGAAAAAAAGATCCAAAATCCTGTTAGATAGTTCAAATAACTGGAAGACAACTGAGAGCGGGGGGTGAACCAGTTGTCACAGATTACCAGAACATTTTAGCAATTAAAACAATTAATACCAGAACCCAAAACATTAATACCGGAATGCTTAAACCAAATGTTGGAATAGCAGTTAAACCTATTAAGCCTAAATAATAATCAAAGAATAAATACCATCCACATGACACCGAGATTTATATGTGGACAACCCAGTAAAGGGAAAAACCATGGTGGGAAGCCTACCCACAGTCAAATGATACGTTTGCCATAAGTATGTGAATTACAATTGAGAGGCCTATACTTGCAGGAAGGCCAATAGCTTAGAGAGCAATTCTCATCACAAAAGGAGTCTCACTGACTACATAGAAATCCTAACTACAATTCGGAAGGACTGAACTACAAAGATAACATCTCCTATTCGTGAGTACACTTCCGAGTAAGCTCAATACCTGAGGACTAAATCCTTATCCTATACTATGATGATCTACAATGAGATCTTACATCATATATACAAACCCTCGGCCATAAACAATGAGGTCGGCCATTAGACAATAAACCAATTACATAATTACAAAAAATGTCAGCCTTAGACCAAACAAACAATATCCAACACATAAGACATCCCAGAAACACATCGAGAGGTCCAATCCACATGTTACATTAAGTCGGTCCATAACCTAGATCAATCGGGACCCAATATAGGTCAACACGCTAAAGAAATGATCTCCATCTGCCAAGTCTCGAACATGATCACCATCAGCATTCTGAATCTCCACCAGAAGTTGTACCGACACCACTTATGCATATCATTAAAGATCTTCATCAAAAGCTTTGTCGGTGAAACCCTCGTCGGAACCACAAGCCGAGCTTCCAAGAAAGCAGGATAACATCCAACCACCAGAACAAAACCAACTGACTGAATATGAACATGAGTAGCATGAATAAGACAATTCCATAACCAAACCATACCGGAGCATACCAGATCATGCCAGATCCAAACCAACCACAAATCACTCAACCTACTGAGACCATAAGGGTGTCAGTAAAGCATCCAAACAGCTAGTGTTGACATCAATGACAAAAACTCAATGCAACACATAATCTATTCCTCCAAATGGCCAACAATCTCCCCCATTGGCATTGATGGCCACACTAGATGTGAAAAACATCTAAGTACCAAGAAATGACAAACAAGTCTCCACCAATGGAAGACAACCAACAATCTCCCTCTCAAAAATATAGCAATGAATTTCTGAAACAAAAACCAAACTTCCCCTGTGAATGATATCTCTATAAAGCTCTGAATTACACATATATATTTGCCCCTAATTTTTCTTTTTCACATGAATATCTCTCTCCCTTTGACATAAATGCTAGAAATCTGACAAAAAAATTCAAAGAAAAAACATAAACCACTGAATCACAAAGTTGACTACTCCTCTTGAGCAGTAGCATCCCCACATCAGTGCCAGAATGAAAAATATCTCTAGTAATGCATTCCGGACTTATGCCAAAAATCATCAAAGTTCCCTATCAGAGGGGCAAAATCCCCTAACCTATCTCTCAGGTACTCAAATAGTTCTTTAGGCAAAAGTTTAGTGAAAATATCGAAAATCTGCTCTTTAGTGTTCACATAAACGAGTCTAACTTCATTTTCTTCCACCTTCTCCTTCAAAAAGTTATACTTGATATATATGTGCTTTGTCAGAGAGTGATATACCAGATTCTTTGATATGTCAATAGCAGCAGAGTTATCACACTGAATAACTACCAGTCCAGTGCAATGCACTTTGATATCCTTCAACATTTTCTTCATCCATAAAACCTATGTATAGTTAGTAGCAGCAACAACATACTCAGTTTCAATAGTAGATAAAGAAGTACATGAGTGTTTCTTGCTGATCCATGAAACCAACTTCTTTCCAAGAAAGAAATCTCCAACAGAAGTACTTTTCTAGTCATCAACATCTCCAGCCCAATCAGCATCTGTATATGCACATAAAGTAAATTCATCATCCTTAGGGTACCACAAATAATATTCTGATGTACTTTGCAAGTATCTAAAAATCCCTTTCACCGCACTCTCATGATTTTCTCTAGGATCACTCTGAAATCTAGATGCAATACAAACAACATTCATTATGTTAGGCCTAGTTTGAGTCAAAAAAAGTAGACCTCCAATCATAGATTTGTATCTTGTAGGATTTATTGGTGCAGAAACATCTTTCCTTGTCAATTTCTCACTTGTAATCATAGGAGTACTTACCGGTTTAGAATCTCCCATACCAAATTTCTTCAACAATTCCCTAGTATACTTAGTTTTATAGATGAAAATACCTTTGCCAGTCTAAGTAATCGCAAACCTAAGAAAAAATTCATTTCCCCAATCATAGACATTTCAAATTCCTTCTCCATATTCTTAGAAAATTCCATGCATAGCTTATCTTCACCTCGAAAAATGATGTCATCAACAAATACTTCACTAATTAGTATATCATCATGAGTGATCTTATAATATAAATTATTGTTTACATTACCCTTAGTAAAACCAAGCTTCAAAATATATTTATCCAACCTTGCATGCCAAGCTCTAAGTGCCTATTTCAACCCATATAAAGCTTTCCTTAACCTACAAACCATGTTTCTATCATCTGATAGTGAAAAAACATCAGGTTGCTCAATATAAACTTCCTCATCAAGATCCCCATTCAAAAATGCACACTTAACATCCATTTGATAAACCTTGTAGTTTTTATGGGCAGCATAGGCAAGAAATAATCTTACAGCTTCAATCCTAGCTACAGGTGCAAAAGTATCACCATTATCAATTCCTTCCTTATAAGAATATCCTTTACAAATCAATCTATCCCTATTCCTTACAACTTGACCATCCTCATTCAATTTATTCCTAAAAACCCATTTAGTTCCAATGACATTCTTATTTTTAAGTCGGGGAACCAAAGTTCATGTGTTATTTTTTGCAATTTAATCTAATTCTTCTTCCATAAATTTCAACCAATATTCATCTTTACATGCCTCAATTACCGATACCGGTTCAACTTGAGAAATTAAACATACCTCATTAGTTGTCAGTCTTCTTTTCATCACTCCATTGTTCTTATTGCCAATGATCTAATTTTCTGAATGATTCAATCTCACATACCTAGGAGTCCTCTGACTCTCTGTTCCTCTTCCCGGTTCTTCAGTTACTGTAGAATTTTCTGATACTGCCGGAGTAACTGGTTCAACACTCTGTTCTGGTAAAGGTGCTACCAGTTCAAATATAATCATTTCCATCACTAGGTCCTTCTCATAAACTCTAATTTGACCTCTATTAAGCCCACCCACCTTGATATTAGCACTCTCCAGAATTCTCTGGAATCTCTTGCTATAACATCTATATGGCTTGCTTTCATTAGAATAACTAAGAAATATGCCTTCATCACATCTAGGATCAAATTCTCCATTGATATCATCTCCCCTGATATAACATTAATGCCAAAGATTATGGAATACTTAATTGTAGGTGTATTTCCAAACCATAATTCATAAGGTGTCTTATCGGTTTCTCCTTTGATATGTGTACTATGTTGAGTGTATAAACTGTTGTTCTTACTGCTTCTCTCCAGTAGATATGAGATAGACTGCATTCCATCATCATTGTTCTAGAAGCATCCAAGATATTTTTGTTATTCCTTTCCCCAACTCTATTTTGCTGAGGTGTTCGAGGAGCAAAAAATTGTCTGCTTATACCATGCTTCTCACAAAAGTTATTAAACTTGTCGGATGTAAATTCTCCACCATGGTCCGATCTCAAACATTTAATCTTCAATCCTGTCTCAATTTCTACTTTAGCCTTAAAGATTTTAAACATTTCAAATGCTTCATATTTCTCCCTTAGAAAAGTAACCCACATCATTCTAGAATAATCATCAATGATTAGCATAAAATATCTATCCCGTTGAAAAAATTTAACTCTAGTAGGGTCACACAAATCAGTATGAATAAGATCAAGAACATCATTTGATTTATCTTGTATACTCCAAAAGAGGTTCTGGCATGTTTACCCATTTGACATTCTTTACATACCGTATTATAGGGCTTCACAATCTTAGGTATATCTCTAACTTCCTTAGTTGAACTGATGTTTACAATGCAATAAAAATTCACATGACATAGCCTCTTATTCCATAGCCAACTCTCATCAATTTGTGCAATCAAACGTGCCTTCTCACTGGAATTCAAATGAAATATATTACCTTTTGTCTATGTACCAATTGTAATCTCCAAACTAGATCTATTAATGATTTTGTATTTTCTACCCTTGAACTGTAATTGAAATCCCTTATCCACCAATTGTCCTACACTCAAATAATTATGCCTCAAACCTTCAACATAATAAACATTGCCAATATTGTTCTTACCATCCAATGATATAGTTCCTTTTCATTTGATCATACATGCTTTGTCATCTCCAAATCTAACCGGACCGCCATCAAATTCTTGCAAAGATAGAAACTTCCCTTTATCACCAGTCATATAATGTGAAAAACCACTGTCAATTACCCATTCATCCTTGTCTTCAATTTTAGCAGCAAGTGCCTTCTCTTCAAGTACATTCTCTTCCAGTGCCAAAACATCTTCCGTGATAGCCAGAAACACCCATTCCTTCCCATTGTCGGTGGACTAGTATGTGTAATCGAAAACCATGATTGGAAGATCCTAAGAGTGCTAGGGAAGCATTTGGGTAAAGAAACAAATAATGACTTGTAGAATCTCAAGTGGCTTTTCTTGGTTTGAGAGCAAGTAGGAAATTAGGATTTTAGAGAATTCACTAGGAAGGAGATTCAAATTTGGTTGTTAATTCCATCCAAGCATGTCAAGAGCATAATTGGAAATTAGATGCACAACTTTTTCAAATTGTGACATAAGTTATTGGAAGAGTACATCATATCTCTCATCTATAGGGAGGGCAATGAGAATGTAGACACAATTGCCAAAGTGACAATTGATTTATTCTTTTGTTAACTTAGGGTTATCCCCACAACCCAGCCCAACATGAAAGTTGATTTGACATAAGGAGTTACTGAGGAACTAGCTTGGCATGCTCTGCTACCATAATGTTTCCCATTGTAATAGATCACACTAATTCTCAAGAGATTAACAACTTGGATGAGATATAAGTATTCATGAATTGAGATGGTGTATTTATGATGGATACCCTATCTAACAATTCTATGATGATTTTTGGTCTTTATTAATGATAAATAGATAGGGAAAGCCATAGTGTAATAAATGACACTAAGCATGGATACTACCATTTTTTTAAGAGTGAGTAATAGGTAGATTGCATTCTTTGGGCCTGTTTGAGGGGAGAATAATTGAGGTATTCAAAACTAGAGTAGGTGTGGTGCTTCATGTATGGAGATTGATCTTTGGTGACAAATACTTGGGTGGAAATGGTTAATATTATGTGAATTTGGACATTGTTGTGATGTTTCTTGTAATGTTTCTCAATGTAAGGGAATCAAATAAGATGGTAGAGGCATTGATGATGAAACTAGTCTAGTCTCAATTGTTTCGAGGATTGAAAAGGTATTCATAGTGCACCATCCCAAGATATGATTTGATTCTAGATGAAAAAATGAGGTTTGATTTGATTTAAATATTGTTAGAACTCATGAAATGCGAATCCCACAAGCCTAGTTAACTTTTCCAAGAATACATGTCACACATAAAGAGAAAATTGAATGATAAAATAATTGAAGACAAATATAAATAATTGAATTGCTTGTATTTATTTGAAATTGTTTGATTACAATGAAGGATATGACATCCTTATAAAGAAACCTAACTCTAAAGATAGAAACCTTAAATGGTGGAGTCTACAAGATAGACATGGAGTTAAAAAAGAATGCATGATTGACTCATGTATGCACAAAAAGCATAATAGACTAATTAATGCAGGAAACTCTCAAAAATATAAATATAGTTTGCTTTTCCTAGTTTGCATTATGCATGGAGAAAAATATTAATTAATTATTTATAATTAATTAATTAACTAACTAATATGCCAATATTTAATTACTAACTAAGGCATCAATTATTTAGTGAATTAATGAAATTAAGTGAATAATTAATATATAAATTATTTACTCCAACAACCCCCCTAAATGCACAACTGGGAGAGAGGCAAATATGTAGGAAAAACTATGCAAAGATGAATGCAAGATGGGTCCTGGCCTAAAACCTGATGAGGTACCCATGAAAAAATATGGAAGTTTCTCAAAAATGGAGCAAAGGAGAAAACCTTGAATGGGAACAAAAATCTTCTCTAAAAGAGAAACAAATGACAAGCATGAAGATGTTGCAAATGTTGGCATTGTCAGACTGCTATGATGCTGAAAAATCTAACCTCCAGAAATAAGAATGCAACAGTGTCAATATGGTAAGTGTTCCATCTCACGAAATGCATGGATAAATGGTCGCACTACATCTCCTGGTACATAGGAACAAGTAATAAATACATAGTTAACTCACACACAAAACCAAGGAAGCATTAGCACCAATAGTAGAAACCACCCCATAATGCTGGCAAGGGAGAGGTATGATAGGTACACTAAATCTAAATGTTATTCTCCATGATGCCAAAAAAATAGAGATCAAAGACAAGAAAGGTGGAGCTCAAATCACAGGAAGGCAGGGTAGGACCAGAAAGGCACTGTTGAATTTAAAAACAAAAGATAATAAGCTGCTTATATATCTACAAAAAATGGACCTAACATCTTTATAGAGCTCTGAATCATCTTTCTGATGATATCTCGTTTGTGAAAAATGGAGTCTCGATGCATAAGATATGCCCCCAAGAGTGCAAACAACAATTTTCTACTTCAACTAGAAAAAAAACTTGTGAAATGAAAAAATCAGGAAAATATACCTCCATATCTTGATAGGGCTTGGAAAGAGTTTTCCAAAAATATATGGTTTGCATTATTTTTGACTCTGTATGCTCAAGTTATGAGCAAACTACCAACCCCCTCTTTTAGGGCACAAACAGGGTCCAAAGGGGCCATGTATGCTGACTATATTGTTGATGTCTGCATGATGTCATGTTGACGTCAACACTGATGCAATATTCTATTGCTACAAAGAGTTGACATTTTTTTTTTTAATTAAAAAAATAATCTTTTTTGTAACAACATGCACCAACTTGATTTTAAAAAATAAAAATTAAAAAACTAGCAATGAAATTTTTACTTTTACTAGCAATTTTTGAAAAAAAATCTGATTCAAGTACTGACGCACATGCAGGCAGTATGACCATACGTATTTTTGTGCTTCGAAAAATGTGCCAATAAAAAATCATGCAGTAGATGCCCCTTTCACCAAAAATAGGCAAATTATATATCAAAATTCATAGAATCAACCTTCTGAATCCAATCGTGAGGTCCTTTTTATCCCAAAACACTTCAAATTTTTAGGTACTCTCTGGAATAGAGAAAACCCTCAAACTTCGAACCCTTGCAAAATAGACTTTGTATATCAGATTTCAGCGAAACAAAAGACAATCCTAACTTTATCGAGCCTTTTGGAACTAATTGTGCAATCCAAATCAACCCAAGATGAATGATTTGTTGTGCATGCGAATAATCTCCATAAAAAGTGAACAAGAATCTTTAGATCTGGAGCTCTTATACCATGTTAGAATTCGTGAGATGTGAATCCCACAAGCCAGTTATCTTCTCCAAGATTACATATCACACATAAAGAGAAAATTGAAAAGCAAAATAATTGAAGACAAATAACAATAATTGAATCGCTTGTATTGCTTTGAAATTGTTTGATTACAATGAAGGATATGACATCCTTATAAAGAAATCTAACTCTAAAGATAGACACCCTAAATGGTGGAGTCTACAAGATAGACTGAGAGTTAAAAAAGAATGCATGAATTACTCATATATGTACAAAAAGCATAACAGACTAGTTAATGCATGAAACTCTCAAAAATCTAAACATAGTTTTCTTTTCCTAGTTTGCATTATGCATGGAGATAACTATTAATTAATTATTCATAATTAGTTAATTAACTAACTAATAAATGCCAATAATTAATTATTAACTAAGACATCGATTATTTAGTGAATTAATGCAATTAAGTGAATAATTAATATATAAATTATTTACTCCAACAAATATGATATATTAAATAAAATATAAAACAACATCAAAACAAATATTATTGTTTATAATATACTATAAATATAATTTAAAATAAAAATATTATGAATAATAAATATAATTTAAAATGAAAATATTATCATTTATAAATGTGATATATAAAATGAAATAAAAAATCAACATCAAAATAAATATATTTGAATATGTTGGGCAGAAGTGGATTTCAAAAAAATCATGTCAATATCAATGGTCTAATACTTTTTGTCTTAGCATGCCATTTTATAGGAAGAATAGTAGCATCCTTCAAATTTTGCAGAAATACACCATGGAAGGATAAGATTTCATTCTCTAATGCATGTCAATTAATTAATTTATTTTTCAAATGAGTTTTTATTATATAATTCTAAGCATGGATATACTAGCTCACTTGCACCCAAACAAGGTGCAATGGTTACACAAATAACAGGATATATTTTGGGTAATCATAGTTTTACAATAGCTTTAACATAGCTGAATCATCCTCTAATTTATGGAACTTTAGCATAACTAATCATCTTTAAATTATGTAACTTTTAAAGAAACTTAAACAATTGTAAAACAACCAATGGCAAAGTGAAGGTAAACAAATTCAAACATAGATCATGGCGCTGAAAAAGGTGGTCTGGATGGAAGGACCACGAGGCTGGACCACATGATTGGAGGACCAGGATGAAATCCTACATTAGTGTCTTACGATAGCAACATAACTATATATGCTACTCCTCAGTCTGCTTGACGGTTGAGGCCCGGCCTCCCCTGAACTCTTTTGTATAAACTCTTTTTCGGTCTCTCGATCTCTAATATAAAAAAAAAAAATTAATATACATTTTTTTTAAATAGTAAGATATTTTTATATTGAAAAAACATAAAATAATTATGTTGAAAACAAAATATTAAAAAATAAATTTATTTTATATTATATTTGTCATAAGAAACATGTAATAATTTTATATTACTTTTTAATATTTTGATTTTATAATATTTTAATATCATTGAATGACTAATAGCTTTATTTATGTCTCAATCTTCAAATCTTTGAATGGCTGGGCCATTTAACAAGTGCAAATATACTTTTTTTCTTTGGTTTATGACTCTCAATGGACTCAAAGAAAAAATAGAATCAACCAAACAAAAAACATTATTGGCAACATGTCACAATTCAAAGCACAAGAGATAATACATCTGATTATCTAGGCCATGCAGTAGTTAAGTAACATGAAACACGTTGAGCACAATTCATATATTGCCCACTTTGTTCGCTTATCCTATTCCATAGCATACTCTTAACATACTAAGCTTCTCCTCCATGAAGAATAACGTGAATAAATCCTGTGAATAAGAAAATAGACTCTAAATAAATCCTATGACACCCAGTTCAATTTGGATTAGGGAGAAAAAAAATACCAAATGAAATGGGTATTCAGTATGATTCAGATAACAATAGAATGAGATAAAACACAAGAAAAAACCCCAATGAAGGAGAATTTGGCCATGGTGTGAGATAATATGAGAACCCTTAATAAAGTAAGTGCAGGAGAGGAATCCAATATTTAACAGGCTCTAGGGTGACTAAAAGAAACAAAGAAAAAAAAAATTTAAACCAACTGAAGGTGATTTTGCTTTTGCATTACTAAGAGCTCAAGCAAAATTGAGACAGATAGGTCAAAGTTTGTGTACTATCATATTTAACACTAAAATGTGTTGTAGTTAATGTGGAAACCAATAATGGTAGGAAATAAACAATCAAAACTTGCAAGGACATGTACCAACTTTTGGTACACTTTGGATTTTATAATTTATCATTAACATGTCCTTTACATTTATTATTTGTTTCCAATAGTTACTGGGATGATAGTTTTATGTTCGGATTAAGGTGCCTCAACCTTAGGAGTCTCAAGTGGTTTATAATTAATTATTTAATTGGTCAGGTGTTCTGATTTTAATTAAGTTAATGATAATATAAATTTCCAAAGTTCAACCAACAAGCGTTGAGGAGGAACCGGAATTGTGACACCTGTCACAAGGAAGAAACTTTGGAGAAGAAATTTTTATTTGGAGCTCTTCAAAACTATGCTCTTGCGGCAAGTGGTTGTGTAGTTTGCTTTCCTTTCTTGTGCATGTTTTTCGAAAGATTTTCAGCAGGACCAAATCTTCCACATGGATAGACTTGGAGCAAAATAGAAATTTCTATTTTTGTAGAAAGTCTTGATTTTCTTGGACACCTTGCCTTTTTGGAGTAAATAATATTTGTATTAAATATTATTTATGAAAGAGTTGTGTACAAAGGAAGTTTCTAATTATATGTTGTAGATATATTGAATGTGGATTCTTTTGAGAAGCTACTTCCTTTTACATTGTAAACTCTATAAATACAATGTGTTGTAGAAAAGAAGAAGTGTGAAGTATTTTTGAAAGACGACATTATGCTACCATAATTATTCTAGATTTAGATATCACAGTTGAAGACACCTTGAAGAGCATACTCTCCATATTGTTTGTAATAGGTTTTTGTACTATAATACAATTGATATGTGTTTTGGTGTGGTGGGTTTTTTACCGGAAGGGTTTTCCCATGTTAAATTGTTTGTGTCACGTGTTTATGATAAATTTGAAATTTATTTCTGTGTGTTTTTCTTTTATCAATAATGTTGTTCAGGGGTTTGTAAATAAATTTGCATTCAATCTCCTTGGGGGTTTGTATTAGGAAGGTTGTTTCCGCTCCTCTACTTTCCTTTCAATTAGTATCATAGTCTAGCCAGATTTGTTATTCTTGGTGGGTTGTAGGGATTTTTGTGCATATCCTTTTCAGTGGGAGTTTCAGTAGGTAGAAGTTTCTTAACCAAGTTATGGATTTAAGAGGGCAAGCACATTGGGAAGGATTCAAATGGATAAATTCAATGGCAGCAATTTTGATTTGTGAAAACTCAAAATGGAGGACATGCTCATTGACAAAGACCTTTGGATTGTAATATCTGGTCAAAACCCTCAAACTACAACTCAAGATGCTTGGGATACAATGGATCGAAAAGCTAAGGGTATGATAAGACTCTACTTGGTTGACTCTGTACTCCTGAATGCTCATGAGAAGAAGACTGCAATTCATTTTTTGAAAAAGCTTGAAGATGTAAATAAACTTTTTTTGAAAAAAAAATTGTATTCTTTGAAAATGGAGGAAAGACGAATTGTTGCAGATCACTTGAATGCATTCAACATGTTGGTTTCCCAACTAAACTATGTTGATGTAAACATTGATGATCAAGAATGTTGCATGCTCATACTATGTTCTTTGCATGATGCTTGGGATCACCTGATTTTGGTTGTTGGAAGCACAACAACCACTTTCAAGATGGAAGATGTGGTTGCTTCGACATTGTTGTTTGAAGAAATGCGGAGGAAGTCTTTTGAGATGGCCAAGGAGGCCCTTATTTCTCATGGTAGATCAATAGAGAAAGGAAAGAAAAAGGATAAGAAAGGCAAGTCAAAATCTCTTGAGAGATCAAAGTCTCTTGGTAAAAGGTCCAAGGCTAAATGTTGGAACTGGGGCAAATTGGGTCATTTCCGAAAAGATTGTAAAGAGGAGAAGAAAAAGAAAAACAAGAAAGCCTTTGATTTGGATTCTGACCAATCCTCTCAAGATGATGCAGATTCATTTGTCATTGCATTGGAAACCCATGCATTCGAAGATGTATGGTTAACTGACTCAGGTGCTTCTTTCCAAATGACCTCTCATAGGGGTTGGTTCTCAAAGTATCAAGAATATGATGGTGGGAAGATGTACTTGGGTGATGACTCTCACCTTAAAATTATTGGTCGTGGAAGATTCAAGATCCAATTCCTTGATGGTGGAGTGACGGGGATTGTTAGTATACATCAAGTTTTTTGTTTACCACGAAGCCTTCTTTCAGTTATAAATTTGAGTGATGTGGGAGTTTAGACTATTTTCTCACAAGATGGATGCAAGATGACTAGAGGTTTGATGGTGATTTCTAAGGGTGTTTGGTTAGGCACGAGTTGTATAAGTTGGATGCATGCACGGTTCAATATGATATCACTTATGTGAATTCCAATAAAAGGGCTTTGGATTCTTCATCCTCACTGACAGATCAAGCAGAGAAGAAGACTATTGTATCAATATCTGATGCTTGTACTTTCTGACTACCTAAGGGTGCTAATTCTTTGAAGAAGAATCTCCCAACTGAGAAGACAATATTATCCAGCACCAAAGACTTTGCCACATAGGTGAAAAGGGCTTACGAGCCTTCAAAAATAAGAGCCTTGTTGAAGAGCTTGGTGATTGTAATCTCGAGTTTGACTTTTGAGATCATTGCATTTATAAAGCATAACATCATGTTTCTTTTTATTCCAGTTCTCATAAGTCTTCTAGGGTCTTGGACTATGTTCATTCTGATGTATTTAATATTGTTAATAAGCCTTCTTTAAATAGATATGTGTATTATGTTTCTTTCATAGATGACTATTCTAGAAGGATGTATATTTATTTCCTTAAAAGTAAATCAAAAAAAATTAGTTACTTTAAGGAATTTAAGTCCTTGGTTGAAAATCAGACTGGTAGGAAAATTATGTGTTTGAGGATGGATAATAATGATGAGTTTTGTTCTGTTGAGTTCGATAGATTCTATAAGGATATTTGGATTGAAAGACATAAGACAACTCCATATAAATCACAACAAAATGGATTTGTGGAGAGGATGCACATAACACTAATGGAGAGGGATAGGAGTATGATGAGCATGGTGCTAGCCTTGAACAAAATTTTTGGGCTGAGGCAGTAACCACTGCATGTTATCTAATAAATAGATCTCCTACTTCGACGCTTGTTGTAAAGACCCCTATGGAAGCATGGTTTGGTAAAAATACCTCAATGAGACATCTTAGACTCTTCAGCTGTGAGGCATATACTCATGTACCTAACGAAAAGATGTCATGTGCCTAACGAGAAGATGTCTAAATTGGAGAACGAGGTGGTTAAGTGTATCTTCATCGGTTATGGATTGGTGTAAAATGGTACAAGCTTTGGGATCACGTTATAGAAAAGGTGCTCTATAGAAGAAGTGTTTTCTTTCCTGAGCAGAAACCTTCCACAATAGATTTACAGCTAGAGAAGGAAGAGAAACAAAAGGAGGTAGTTCAAATTCTACCCACTCCTAAGCAAGTTGAACTATGTATTCCTGCAGCACCTAATAATGAGTAGAGCTCTAGCAGCTTAGAGAGTTCAGAAGAGGAACAAGATCCTCAACCTCAATCTATGAGGAGGTCTATGTGTGATAGGAAACAACCTAAATGATACAGATATTCACCAGAAAGGTTTGGTTACTCATTCTTAGATTCTAGTTGTATCTTTTCTTTGATTGCTAATGTTGATGAGCATAGGATTGTTAGAGAAGCAATGGGTAGGCATGATGCAGATTCATTGATGGAAGCCATGAATGAAGAGATGGTTGCATTGAAGAAGAATGTAACATGGGATCTGGTACCTTTTCTTGAGGTACATAAACCTATTGGTTGTAAATGGGTGTTTAATAAGAAACTAGGTCCAAATGGTAGTGTTGAGAAGTATAAGGCATGTTTGGTTGTGAAGGGAAATTCCAAGGTGGAAGGAATTGATCATGGGGAGATATTTTCTCATGTAGCTAAGTTGACATCCATTCGGCTTTTGTTATCACTTGCAGAAGGTCATGATTCGGAAGCCGAGCATATGGATGTGAAGACAACTTTCCTTCATGGTGACTTGGAGGAGGAGATTTACATGTGTCACAACCAGAGAATTTTGTGGAGAAAGGTAAAGAGAGTCTGGTATGCAAGCTAAAGAAATCTCTTTATGGTCTTAAGAAGTCTCCTAGAATGTGGTACCAGAAATTTGACACCTATGTGTTATCACTGGGATTTTTGAGATCTAAATCTCACCATTGTGTTTATTATAAAGCTGCGAATGGTGATATTCTCATTATTGTCCTATACGTGGATGATATGTTGTTCATTGGGAATAGGAAGAGAATGATTTCAGATTTGAAGTCTCAATTGTTAGCACGATTTGAGATAAAATATATAGGTGCAACAAGGTATATTCTAAGAATGAATATTAGAAGAGATAAAGATCATAGAAAGCTCTAGCTCAACCAGAGAAAGTATGCGAACTTTGTGTTGGAGAGATTCAACATGACAGATTGTAGACAGTTAGTTGTTCTTATTCTACATGGGATAATTTTTTCTATGGAAGACTATCCAAAGTCTCTTGCCGAGATGGAGGACATGACTTGAGTTTGTTATTCAATTGTTTTTGGAAGCTTGA
The DNA here is from genome assembly GCF_030272615.1 of Cryptomeria japonica. NCBI lineage: Eukaryota > Viridiplantae > Streptophyta > Pinopsida > Cupressales > Cupressaceae > Cryptomeria > Cryptomeria japonica. Next base: position 108,555 of record NW_026729151.1, read on the forward strand.
TGTATGCTATGGTCTATACGAGGCAAGACATTGCACAAGCAATGGGAGTCCTTAGTTGGTTTATGGATAATCCAAGACGGGTACATTGGGATGCAATGAAGAGAGTGTTCAGATATTTGTGGGGTACTTCCGAGTATTCCTTAGGTTTCCATGGTAATTTTACTAGACATTGATATTCCTTGAGTATTCAGGGGTATTTTGACTTTGATTGGGCAGGTGAGATTGATAGCAGAAGATCCACCAGTCGATATGAATTAATGATGTTTGGTGGTGCAATAAGTTGGATGAAAAAGAGACAATTTGTAGTTGTTTTATCCACAACTGAAGCTGAGTGCATGGTAGCTACTCATTCTTGCAAAGAGGCCATTTGACTTAAGATACTGTGTTCAACATTGGATTTAATGCGCGACATGTCATTATCTATTGTGATAACCGGAGTGTCATTTGCTTGGCAAAGAATCCTACTTTCCATGCCAGAACAAAGCACATTAACGTCCAGTTTAATTTTGTTCGTGATATGATGGAAGATGGAAAGGTGAAGTTGGAAAATGTAGGCACTTTGGTGAATGTTCTTGATGCATTGAAAAATCCAATGAGCACTGAGAAGTTCAAGTGGTGTGTTGGTTCGACGGGCCTTGGGACCTAAGCTATGATATGATGACTCCTATAAGGTCTTTGTCAAGTGGGATATTGTAGGGATTAAGGTGCCTCAACCTTAGGAATCCCAAGTGGTCTTTAATTAATTATTTAATTGGTCCTGTGTGATGATTTTAATTAATTTAATGTTATAATATAAATTTCCAAAGTGAAAGGAACAAGAGTTGAGGAGAAAACATAGTTGTGACACTTGTCCCAAGGAAGGAACTTTGGAGAAGAAATTTTCTTTTGGTCTCTTCAAAACTCCGCCCTTGCAACAAGTGGCTGCATGGTTTGTTTTCCTTTCTTGTGCGTTCTTTTCGAAATATTTTCAGCGAGACCAAATCTTCCACATGGGTAGACTTGGAGAAAAATAGAAAGTTCTATTTTGGATATCACATTTGATGACACCTGCAAGATCATAGACTTTGCGTATTGTTTGTAATATTTTTTTTACTGTAAGACAATTTATCTGTGCTTTGGTGTGGTGGGTTTTCTCCTGAAAGGATTTTACCAAGTTAAATCTTCTTTGTTATGTGTTTATGATAAATCTGAAATTTATTTGTTTGTGTTTTTATTTTATCTATATAACATTGTTCAGGGGTTTGCAAAGAAATTTGCCTTCTCTCCTTGGGGTTTTGCATTAGGAAGGTTGTTTCTACTCCTTTGCTTTCCTTTTATTTTACAGATAGTATCTTTTGCATTTTATAATTATTTCCCACCAATACTGGGTTGTTAGATACTATACAGTCACCAAAAATATGGACATGTGATTACAGCCATGAGAGGATGACCTCTATTTAATTGCATTGACAGTAATGAAAACCACTTGGTATGATATGAAGTAGCAACTCTAAAAAATATCAATCATGAAATTTAGGTTTGAGAATGAATGAGTAAATGTTTTTAATCATGTCTACGAGGCCAAACGGTCTATTGGATTCATGGATAGTTAGAAACAAAAATTTTGCATAGTCCAAAACAAAATGCGTAAATCTCCTTTTCATTCTACATCTTGGACCTAGAAATATGCAACTCTTATTCTCTTATCTTCTTCAAACAAATTACCCAAGTTGTTCACTTTTAGTGTGTCAATATAATTTTTTTTGGATGAATAGGCAATCCATTAAATAAGTAATAGGTTTACACTATTTACCAAAAAAAGGGGCGGGAGGAAAAGATCACTCCTCCAGAGTCACACGAGCCCAGCTCAGAAAAAAGGAAACAACTTACAATGTCATAAACATAAAAAAAGCCTAAGCGGATAAAGTAGTAGGAGTGGAAGGAGGCGGATGATCCAAATCATTCTTTTTACCCCATACATTAGCAGGGTTATAAGGGGGGTCTGGAAGACTCCACCCATCCTCATCAGCCTCACCATCACCTTCATTGTCTTTCCACGAAGGAGATATTGCCAAAGCAAGTTGAGGAACCACCTTGGTGAAACTGAGCCAACCAAAGTCTAGCTAATCAAATCCATCAGGAGCCAAAAAGGTACCACCACCCATAGGTCACCCAGAAGAAAAGACACCATGATCCAGAGATACAGAACGATGATGCAGGAAATCCCTCCACCCACCAGAGTGGTGACGAGGAGCCTGGGAACAAGGCATGTGAGAACCGCAAGACTAAGAGTTGCAACCATGCCAATGGCCACTAGCTAGAGAATGGTCACCGAAGGCAATAGAATCTAGTGAAACTCTAGCAACCATATATGGGGCATTACCCCAATGATCAGGTAAATCCTGTAAGTGGCCCAGCTCCAGAGCTACTTTATTGGCCTGCACCTGGATCTGTAACATCACATTATTGCATATGCAAGATTTAGTGTACAAAGAAACATGAATATCAAGAGAGATATGAGAAAATAGAAAAACATTTCTATCTTTCTATAAACTGGAGAGGATTTCCATCCTGAAAAACATGCCAAACCTAGGTGAATTTGAAGGGAAGCCATGGGGAATCTACTAGCAAAACCATGTGCCAAGAAAAGGGTTCAGGTTGAAATGGCTTTAAAAAATCATGAATACAAACCCACAACTGTTGAGCTATTTTATAGAACTAGAAGAGATGCATCAAGGTCTCAAGCATCTCAAAAAAGGGATAGTGTGGTTAGGCACCCAAAGATGCCTGAGATGAGAGCCAATAGGCAAGCATTGCAAAATAGTACACTAGGAAAAATGGGCTACCTTAGGCTCAATAATGGCAGACCAAAGAGTCTGAAATTTGTGATGCCAAATACTCTTCGAATACTGCAAATGCCATCTACAATTCAAGGTGGTAACCATAGGCAAATGAGTCACAAGACAGTGGTAACCCATCTTGGGTTTATAATTGCAAAAAGAAGTGTTGGGACACCAATGCCAATTTTTCCACCAAGGCCTCATAAAATGAATACCAATTTTGTATAGCATCTTCAAAGGCAAATCAAAGAGCACAAGCTCAAATGTCTGCTGATCTGGTCGAGCAAGGTGAAACTGGATCTGTAAATTTTCCTAAGAGTGTATACTCATAGTTGTATGAGAAAAAAGGTCACAAGGAGTAGAGATGCCACATTTATGAAAACGCAGAGCATGCACTCCAGGGACATGAGCGAAAGGGATCCCTTGAAACTGAATGAGAGGCGACTACCAAATATTGTGCTACTTGAAAGAAAGACCATCACGAAATCCTAGACCATCCCAATGAAGCCAAGGCTTCATAGCTTCCCAGCCACACCAAATGCTTTTAGAAAAAAAAAGTGCCTTGAATGCACATTGCGTCTTTCATAAGAAGAAAACCAATCCCCTTCCAAGCTGACCTATTAACTGGGTGTCCTGAAGAAATACAATTCTGGAGCAACACTTTCCATGCTTTGTTGCCAGGAATATCTCTAATTACCCCTTTCACACAGAGGGATAAACCTTGTTTCTGACTGGACAAGAGGCGAAGTCCTCCAAGGTCTCAAGGGAGACAACATAAATCCTAAGCAACTCTGTGAAACAAATGATTATATGTGCCATTGGCCCATAGAAAGTCCCTCAAGATATTATCCAATTTACAATAAGACGCTCTATAAGGAGCCCAACATGAGGAGTAATAAACATGAGTAGCAACAATAACTTTTGAACAAATCTAGAATTTACCAGCCAAAGAAAGAGGCTTGGTAATCCAGTAAGAAAGCTTCTTCTCGATCCTTGCAAGCACCGCATTCCAAAGGGAAACAATAGACCCTTGAAAGGCAAAGGGAATGCCCAGGAACTGAAAAATTTCCCCATTTTGAATCTATTTCCAACCAAACTGGGATAGCCAAAGGGGGGTAGGAAGAAAAGAATTCCTGCAATACTGGGTTTTGTGCCACTGAATAGCCGACCTAGAGGCTAAACAAAAAATTTCCAAACAATGAAGGGCTTCTTTGGCATTATTTTCCTCTTTGAGGAGAGTGAGAAATAAATCATTTGCAAAATGGCCATTAACAGGCTGAGAAGGTGAGTTGAACAGAGAAATCCCCCTGACACGTCCAGCAGAAATGACGAAGGCAACAAAATACCTAAAACCTTCCACAGCAAGCACATACAAGGATGGTGCAAGAGGGAATCCTTGGCGGATGGATCTATGAAGATCAAAAGATAAAGAGTGGCTACCATTAATGATGATGCAAGCAGAAGCATCACCAAAAATTATTTGAATAGACTGAATGAAGCGAGGACCAAAGCCTATATCTTTAAGCTTAGCAAGAATAAAAGGCCATTCAATTCGATCATAAGCTTTAGCAAAATCAATTTTAATAAAAAGGGCTTTCTACGAAGAGCATCCGGCCCTTTCAATACCTTCACAAACCACAATAATATTTTCTAGAATAAACCTGGATTTAATAAAACCAGTTTTCTCAGCTCACACAATATGCAGAAGCAAATGTCTGATTTTGAGCGCCAAGGCTTTCACAATTATCTTATAGGAGACATTAAGCAATGTAATTGGTTGCCAATTACAAATATCTTCTAGATCACCAACTTTGGTAATGAACACTAATACATTTGGTCTATAATTCCAATGGAGGTTTCCGATGGAGAAGGTATATTGTGACCAAATTTGATTTTTTTTAAGAAATGCACGAATTCGTCAAAATTCTGATGATAATTTCACATTTGGCTTCAACAGAGAAGACATTAGCAATGAAATTTGTTTTTTTTTCAAAAAAGTGCCCTTGTTTGTCGAAATTGCGAGGACAATGGGCATTATACTTAAAAATAAAAGAGGGCAAGTCATTTGTGACATTTGCAATCTTGCGCAGGCTTCCTCGTCGAGCTCAACCCCTAGAAAGATCAAACGGCACACTCAACATTTGAGGTAGAATCTTCACCTTCATTTCGGATTTGCACAACATTTGCATGAGGAATTTTGGATTTGCATAATATTTGCATAATTTATGGAATTGCTTGTGTAGAATCTTCACGATTCGAGGTAGCTGAATCTTCGCCTTCATTCATTGATATGCATATATGAGAAATTGTGTGCGTCTCACCCATTGCTTGAGCTATCCACTGCATTTCACAACTACCCTTGCTTTGTCGTTCCTAGGTCATCAGAAGTCTTTTAATGTTGCCCCCATGCCTCGGTTGTCGATGTTCAGTCTTCCCATTTCGCCACCATGAATTCTATACACCCCGGAGGGAAATCGACCTCTGCTTCTCTTTTCTCTCTCTCCCACCCTGCCCCTACCATGGCACTAGGACGTATACACGGCGAAGAATGAGCTTACCAATTCTAGGGACATATCTAGCATAGGAAGAAGATATGCCTAAGTCTAAGAGCATACTATAAAGCATCTAATTTTAAGAGACTCGATTATTACAGTCATGATCAAACATAACATGCATCTTTCCAAAGAATTAGTTTCACGAAGATGTGTCTAGGCCTAGAAGACAAAAAAAGTAGCTATAAGTTACAACAGTCAAAAGCATAGGGATATATAACTATGATTAAGAATTAAAAGGAGTAAACGATAGTCTAAGTCAGATTTTATAGTGAAATGAAGTGCATGTTGTCACACTAGTCTTATCAATTAAAATGATTGTCTTTCATCATTAACTTCGAATAAAACAATGACATCGTCACCATGCTAGATCACATTTAAAATAGTTTCAGATGGGAGTCACGGTTATTTTAACTGTCACAAAGTACACATTCATGAAGTATTAAATAGAATAGCCAAGACAGAGGTCCTCATGAGAGGAATACAAGAAGTTCATTGTATGTGTAAACAGTCTTTAGGATTACAACACACAAATTTTCATTTACAATCAAAGATCACAATGATAGTGAAGACCTACATAGTCCTAGAGGAAGTAAAGGGACAACCCAGGCTTGTGATTTGGGTTCAATATCAACATCAATGAATACCATAGAAGTAGTGATAGAAAAAACAATGTATATACTACTTGTTACTATTTTGTGGCTGTCTCTTTTTTATAGGCTTTGTCCTAACTTTTTCTCTTTGGTTGGGTTGTCACTGAGATTTACATTTCAAACCTTTGCCCATTATCTCACTATTATTAATTTGGCTAGGACTGTTATCACTTGTACTTTTCCATGTGTATTTGGTTCTTATTGTGTATCATCTTCTCATGACTTCTTCAGGAGGCTGACACAACACTATCCTAGAAGATCTTTACTATATTTTCAATGAAACTTGGGTTTTTTACTTCCTATTCACTATTTTGTTGGTGTAGCTATTCCTTTCTATGTCTTCTTGTAATTTGTGCTTCAAAGTGATGTGTTGCTCACAATTGTTTTCCTTAGACCTATACATAAGGCTTGTCATTGTCATCTACATACCGCAGTTATACTATGCTCTCAGACTTAGGCATATCTGTGTTTCCTTGTACATTTATAAATGTGCATGAGAGTCATCTTGAACCAGTTCTAGGGAGGTATCTAGAAGAGGAAGCTTCATAACATTACACTTTGTGTTAATATGTTCCAAACATATATGTAAATAAAAAATTGAAAAATATACCTCAATTTTGAAATGCTTTAATGTTTCTAGAACATGTTAGTGTATGCTTTTATCATAGAAAAACATAATGTAGTTGATCATAACTGATGTAACAAAGTTGTATCTTTGAATGTCTTGTTCCTTGATTATAGATCTATGCTCAATTGATTTGAATTGCTTGATTGAAAACTTGGTAGATGTGGGTTGGAGTTAATAGGGGTTTGAAATGAGAAATAGACTTGTATCTATATGCAACTTGCACCTTTTCAAATTGAACTTTTCGAAAAGTCCAAATTTGGAGAGGAAATTCCTACTATTTGTGAATCCAACATTCATCTTTCAAATTTTAGGTCCAATTGCCATGAATAAGGGTTCCCAAGACCCTAGTCCTAGAACATTATGCCATGAGGAACATCATGAGTAAGGGAATGAACCAAATTTATTGAAACGTTCTGAAACCTAAGTATAATTAGGCATAAATAAGGCACAACCACTAAAGTGAGTCCAAACCTAGTGTATATTTATAAAGAGATACAACTTATGATGCAATATTTAGCCCCCTCTTAGCAAGAGTCTAAAATTATGCTCATGTACTCTTGGGAAAATATGGAGAAACCAAATATTCTTTCACCAAGATATTGAAGAGTCAAGATGACTACAAGTTTGGAAAGGTGGTAGCTCCCAAGACTTATGAAATTCTCAATCTACAATATTGAGATAAAAGGGAAGTACAAAGTGAGTAATATGAGAAACATTGGTAACATACATGGAGCATGCAAAACACAAAGTTATGACATTTAGAACTAGTAAGATTCATATATTCTCACTAGGAACCATGTCAAAAAGACAAGGCATAGATCTAGGACTAGTAAGATCCTTATATAGTTACTAGGAGTCATGTCAGAGACACATAAAGCATGATGCCCAAGTTAGTAAGATCCTCTAATACCTAGTCATAGATCACATTCTAACAACAAATAGAAGGTCATATCTTGGTAACCTAACTAGTCCATGAGTAGTGGCTCAAAATGTTATCAAAGCTAGGTTAGGTTAGGAGCCCCAAGAACCTATAATGTGTCTTATAATCAGTGTTGAAAATAATCTACACTCAATCCAACAATGGAATGGTAAGAAAGTGGGCAGTAGCTCAATGGTAGAAAAATATATTAACAAATAGAATGCCTTAATTTGGATTCCTAGCTATTTTATGAGTATTAGCTTAACATTTTCATGTGTAAATAACATCTACTCCCACCTTTACCATAGATCCAACTTCGACCATTTCTCCTTCCACAACCTCTAGTCACCTTCATGTACCAAAGCCACTAGTACCACACCTTTAGTACTTATATCCTTCACTTATCATCCACCATATGCCCTACTTATCAAATTTATTTCTTCTACATGTAAAAGCCATATGCACAAGATGGAATGACAATTGGTAGATGTAAAAGCCATATTCCACAACCTTTGCTAAAATCCTTTATGCCAGTGCCAAAATGTGAGGTTTGTAACAAGCTGCGACATCCATCAAAGCATAATAGAGATGAGATTTTTAACAAGATGGAATATCAAACAATGTAGGAAAGCATCGATTAAAAATAAATACAAGATTGCAGTTTATAGAGTTTACTTCATTTTGTCTTTTTGTGGCATTGAATTTCATAGTGTTTTAAAGAACATATCATAGTTTTTCCAGCCTAGTGTTTACCGAGAGGAGTAAATAATGTATAGTTTGGTCTCCCATGCATATAAATTCACCCAAATGTGTGGGAAGACCATTGTTCATGCTATGTATCATATTATGTTGTGTGCAGGGCTCCAAATTAGATTTGGTACATGTTTGGGCATGAGGACAGTCTGATATCTCTATGTATCAGACAGTAAAAAGTAGTAAGAGTGAAGAATTTGGTGGAAAGACCAAGCGATAGGTATTTTGAAGTGGTTGATGACAAAGAGAGGGGTCAAGGGACCCTATGAAACCTTCGCAAGGGTTTGTGTATCAAAACCAAATGAAATAGATTAAATTTCTATGATTGTCCTAAGGGTATTGATTGTCACAGTCATAGTTTTACTAGTGATATTATTTTTGTTTTGACAGAGTTGTGTTTGTAAACATAAGTGTGGACATGTAATGGATTCATGAGATGTCTTAAGACTACATCAATACTTAACAACAACATAGTGTGTAGGCACCTAAAATATGAAAGGACTACATATTGTAAGGCGTGTGTGATGATGCCATGAAAGGTCTGATATCCCTATGTATCACACTGAGAAAACCAGTGAAAGACAAACAAAAAAATGCATTGAGAAGGCAAAAGGTTCAATTGCCTAATGTTTGTTGTTGAAGTGATGTGTGGGGACCCTGCCAAGTCAAATACCTTGTTGTAGTTTCAAAGTGTGGAAAAAGAATAAGCATTTTATTTACCGTCCTAATAGACCATCCATCATAACAATGATTACCAATGATGTGTGTGTTACAAACAAAGGTCTAGAGGAAGGCGCTTTCTATTGTAATACCAAGTGAGTGTTCATAGACCTTGTGTAGGGTCCTCCAATACTAGAGTAAGGAGTTCGAAGCCTAAATACATTGATTTGGCCTTGTGGCCATCAATCAGTGTTGACCCAATAGGAGAAGTCTTGAGACTGATAATTTTGGAAGTTTGGCATTGTTGAGAGCCAACACCTGTGTAAACCCCGTCTTCACGTATTATGATTAGTTGCCATGATACTTGACCCTATCCTCATGGTGTTGGCTCCATTCATATTGGTGTGTTTTGTTGAAGAAACATGATGTGAGAAGTTTGATGTAGAGGCAAGGGTAGAACTCAGTATTTCATATTAGTGATGTACAACTTCTTATTAATAACTTCTTAAAATAGTTATGTACTATTCCAACTTAGAGATTGAGCTCAAGATTACGAAAATATTCCATTATAATTTTTGGCCCATCATCGAGAGTCATTGCCCATTTGGACAACCTACCCACCACATCGTTTCTTGATCTAATCGCATGCCAAAATTCAAATTCCTCAAAAGTTTCTAATAAATGCTTGGCAATAGTTATATATTTATTCAAATTTCAAGCATGTATTTCACCCTTTTTTATTGCATAATAATAATCAAGGAATTTCCTTCAAGCTGTATTTTCAAGAAGCCCAATTTTTTTTCAGCATTTTCAACTCTTCAATAGCTGTCTAAGCCTCGACATCATTGTTCTTTCCCTCCACAAGTTTTGAAGCTCATATTTGGATCCGTTTTAGGGAGCATGTCCAAATCTTCTTATGTTGCTCAGATCTAGGTGTGTGCCTCAATTTGATGACTATAGCTCACTGTTTCCGCATGTTTACCTTCATTTTCAACACTTTTCCCTAATTTCAGCATTTCAACTCACAAAAGAGGGTAAACAAATTCACACGCCCTTGAATCCAATTAGAATTCAGTCCTTATCATTAGTGGTTTGTTATTGAATCTATTGGATTCACCCCTCTTTTGAATGTCATTGCAAATTAGCGGTTTTTATATATCGAATGGTGGAAACCCTAATTTTTCACCATTACAGAGATGAAATATGTCTTATTATATTTCATATAAATGTTTTAGATATGTTTTATACTAATTAATTATAATTTCATTATATCAAAATAGTCGTTTTTCATATATATAACTATTTGTATAGCTTGTTTCACATAAAAAATCTTAAATCATTTATTTCTTTTTATATTAAAGTAATGTATGTCCATTATAAAATTTAAATATTATTTTAATTTTATTTATTTTGATCATTTATTTGTCATTCTTCTCTAAAATAAAAATAAAAATAAAATAAATATTTCTCTTGACTATTCTACATAATCATTTGTTCACTTATTTGTATAAGCATAAGTTTATTAGAAAATTATAGAACAAACTCCTTAAAAATATAAATTGTTGTTTTTTCTCTAAAATAAAATAAATAATAAATAATAATTCTATTACCTACTCTCCACAACAAGTTATTTGCTGAAGGGCATAAATTTAGTGTACAACTATAGAATTAACCTTTTAGAAATGCCCCATTCTCTCCTAAAACCCAAAAAAAGAAAATAATATTTTCTTACCTACCTGACAACTATCTCATCACACGCTGCTCACGAGGCATATGTTTAGAGAAAAATTATACAAACAAATCCTTGAAATCTTAACAACTCTATGTAACCATTGGATCACTTATTTGGCACAACTTATTGGATCACAAGATAGGCAACTCCTTGAAAAATGAAATTATCGGTTTTCCTTGAAAATAAAACAATGTTTCTCTTACCTACCCTTCTTAACTATTGGATGGTTTAAATTAAACCATTAATTTTCCCTACCTACCCACTACCTACTTTGAGTAATTTCTATTTAGACATTCAACTATTTATTTTTCTCCATGGCTCAATTTCTTCTAATGTGTCTTGTATCTAATTGCATTCGCTTGTTTGAATGGCCAAGAAGGTACAAAACTTGTGGATTAGGAGTAGAGTGTGTTCAGAATTTTAATGTTGCTGTGCTATGACAATAAAAAGCTTTCAATGGATGGAGGAAAGTAAATCTTTCAATTTTGAGTTCATTTTTTCCCCTTTTTGAATATAGAGTCTAGGTTGTTTCATTCCTCGAGTGTGGTGGAGAACACCAACAATAGGGAGGAGACAAGTAGAAGTAATGTGTCATCAAGATGGAGGTCAAGAAAGGTAAGTATTATATTTCCTTTGTCCTTAATAGTTTTATTCAAAACTAGTAATTATGTCAAGAGGCATGTACAATGAAGTCAAAATGTCCCTAAACAAAAATCCATTTTTGAAACAATTTGACATGCGAATGAGAGGTAAATGCATGAAATATGTTATGTTTCAGTTTTTGTGGAAGTGTTGTTTTATTATTCCAAATAAAATAGAACCCTCACCACTTGGTGTTTAGTATTTAGAAAAAACATTTATTTTACAGATGATTCTCTTCTATTATAAGATATCTCTATTATTTTTTACATATATTTTTTAAATATTTGATATACTAATATTATAAAATTCATATATATACTGATTCATGTTCATGTGCATGCAGGAAGGAGAAGATAATGGTAGATTTTTATTGCAGAAATTATGCAATAAATGATTTGTAATTGATATTGCATCCTGATAGAAAAAGTTTATTACAATATTATTGTGATCCCAGAACAAGCCAAAGCCGCTACATGGATACTGAGAACCCCATGCAGCCACTCCTGGAGGTTGCCTCGGGTCTGCCATGTGGCCGAAACCATTATCTGCACTGTGCTCGGAGGAGACAGATTGGGCCTGTTTTATGAGAGCAAACGGAATCGTCTGCGCCAGGCAACCAACCCTGGCGTGGCGGCTACTTTTCATGAAGGTACCAGATTATATATATCTTTGTTGGGAACGTTTCTGCCGGCCCCTTCTTCCTCTGGATCCTCTAGCTGGGGCTCACCATAAGGGCAGGTTGTGAGATACGGAATCTGATACCTTCCATGGCGCGGCATCACATTGCAGACGATTCCGTTGGCGCTCATAACGCAGTCCCCGAGCAAAGTGCATTATACTCTCGGCCATATCGCAGTCCCCCGACCACTTCAAGGAGGAGCGGCCGCATGGCGTTCTCATTATCCCGCGAAGGCGTTTTGGGCTTGTTCTTAGACACAGGATGCCGTCCCCAGGGCTTCCCAAGGAGGCGACCATCTTGTATCTCCAAGAGAATGGGAGCTTCTCCGAAGAATTGAATAACCTTGTGGACAGCATTCTTTGTGATTATATGAAGCCCTTAGCTTGCAGAGGTTGGGAGTGTTTAAGAAGTGTATTTTTAGTGTGAAGGGCAATTGTATCCTTTTTCTCTAAGTGAACTGAGTGTTCTTATCGGTGTTACAAGTAGTACACTTGTGACCTTCTTGACCAAAAGCATTGCAGACAATGGGGACTTTCATATTCAATTTCCTCCTGACCCACTTACCATACCTATAAAAGAGGATAAGATCAGAAGGGAGAACCTTATCATATTCCACCAACATGTAGGATATCTCAAACAATAGATGCTTGATGAATTTAGTGATAGGGTTAAAATCATATTTAAAATTGTCTCAAAGTGTTAGTAAAAGACATGAGAACCTTTTCACTCCAAAATTTGAGTGACAAATGGACTCAAACAAGGAACATAAATTTATTTTGAGAGTTGAAACCAAAGGATCACCTGGGAAAACAAAGGTCATTCAAGAAAAAGAACCAAGGTTCCCCATTATGGATCTTGAAACAATCCTCAAAATCAGGAAAGGAATGTTGCCACAAAATGTGATGATAAGAGAACTACCTAGCCATTCCAAAAGACTCGGCAAGAAAAGTGTCTATAACGTCCACAAAAATCTGTTATCTGTGGGGAGAAACAAGAGTCACCTTTGGCTCGTCCTACACAAAGCTTGTAGACAGAACCGAAACTCCAGGAGCTTCCACACCCACATTCATATTTGAACCATTCAAAAACTCTTCATTGAGGTCATTGTCTTCATCTTGAGAGTCATCAAGAATACAAATCCATTAAAGTCCTCGATGCAAAAAGTTTTGAATCTTGCTAGAGACAAGTGGTGAGGGTTCTATTTTATTTGGAGTGTACTATTAGTGGTTATGGCTAACTTGGCACACCCACATATCTTAAAGGACTTTTTGTTGTCTTTGTATGCCACTTACCTGTTTCTAGCTATTGTTCTAGCTTTTGGGTAGTAAGAACAATCGTTTTTTATAGCTATTGTTCTAGCTTCTGGGTAGTAAGAACAAATTCTTTTTGTTTTCTCTGTATTCAACTTAACTAATACACACTATTTAGAATTTAATAAAAGTACTTATGAAGGCATAAACATTAATGACATAAAAAATTATTAATTACTATGAATATGAAGGAGTAGATAGTAAAAGCTAGATCAATATTTGAAAGAAATTAAAGATGCAATTTTTCACATGTCTTAAAATAGGTGGTATTCTTAGATATCAATCTTCAACTCTTACTATCTCTTTGTCACGGTATTTGATTATACTTTTTCTTTTAATATAATACTTTTAAATTTAATAAGAATAGCAAATAATTTTGATAATTAGGAATATAAAATATCTGTTATATGAAATTTTCATCTAAACTTAAATATCCTTTGTTCCCGCCAATTGGATGCTCTGGTCAAAAGCCTTGCATTCTTAAAGGGATGCTTCCTTCTTGGTGTCTGTTGGTCTCACTGCTTGTGAATTCCAATTAATAATGTAATCCAAATTATATTATAAAATATTTCAATTTATTAATTGATAACAAATTTTTTATTTTATATTAAATTTTCCTATTAAATATTATAAATGAAATTAAAATGTAAGAAGAGAGTTTTTTATTTTATATTAAATTTTCCTATTAAATATTATAAATCAAATTAAATTAAAATGTAAGATGGGAGTTCTTCTAGAATACAAGTTTGTAGTGGATGCCTCCATCATTCAATACTAATTACACAAACCGATCATGAATTATTTAAACTTTGAGTGTACCTTCTTAAATTTATTTTAATTTTTTATTGAGATTCACCGAAACGTTTTCTTCAATAATATGATGTAAAAAAAGAGTAATATTAGTGCTCCAGTTTTACATATGAATTTGGGTCTCCAATACACTGCCCCTTATTTGTTTTATCCAATGCATGTCCTCTCTAACAAGAACGACATTACAACATTTAGTGTCACACCATAGTAATCATAGTAATCCAAGGCAGCAAATCTTAAATCTAAATATTAAATTTTTGTTATCACCTCTCGCCTACAATCACCTTTATATAGATTTCAATCACTCTATTCTTAAACTCATCCTTGTTTCAGCGGTTGTTTGACAAAGTTTAGCAGCAGAGAAAAATGGAGAATGAAGAAGGAAGAGAGATTCTTATTTTTGGTAAAAGGATTCGAGTAGGAGGAGAGAACAATGGGTCTGTTTCTCATGAGAATGGAAATGAGAAAGGAGAAAAGAGGAAGTACATTAAATCTTTAATGCCCAGGATTCGTTGGACCTCTGATTTGCATGATAGTTTTCTTCGAGCAGTGCAACAACTTGGAGGTCCCAACAGTGAGCATTCATTCAATCTTTCACTTTTCTTTATTAAGTTTTTTGTGTCGGTAGATATAGAATTCTAAATTCGTTTTAGTTTTGATATTGGTTTAGAATTCTAAATTTTTTTTAGTTTTGATATTGGTTTAGAATTCTAAATACTGTATAATATAAATTATGTTTGATTTATCTAGAATATCTTGTTCATACTTAATCCAATCTGTCCATCTATTTGTTATTTTTTTTTTTCATTGAATTGTTGTAAATTTAATACTCTATTTACAGAAGCATCCCCCAAACAACTTGTAGAGCTCATGGGTGTTGAAGGGCTTACCCACCCTCAAGTGAAAAGCCATCTACAGGTACTGCTAAATTAATGTAATCACCCATGAGTTTGTAATAGGAAAAAGAAACCCTAATTCTAATATATACTTTTTTTCCATTTGTTTTCTCATTCTCTCCCAAATAAATCCTTAGTTTTTCATTGTTATTGACAAATGCAGGGATATAGATGTAAACTTCAAAAGCCAACATAGAAGCTTCCTCAATCAAATGCAGGTTTATTACTCGAAGATAAAGACAAGTCACAAGTCATAACTTCAGACAAGCCTCTAGTTTAAATATTTTTTATTGAAAACAATGGCTGCAATGCAGCTTTAGTGGCTGCAAAGGACTGCAAAATTGATGATTTTGATTTTGATTTGAGAACTTGTAGGTTAATCGTACTGAAAAAACTCTTATTATAAAGCTTTCCAGAGGATAAACTGGGTTATGTTATTTGTCAGCTACCTTCAGGAAAATAATCTCCAACTGTTATTAAAGTTTCGTATTCATGTTTATGGTGGTGTTCTTATTTTACTTAGATCTGCTCCTTCCTTGTTGGATGGTTTTCACTTGACTTTCATTCATCCATGATGGTATTGTTTATTCTGATCCTCAATTTTTCTGCAGCCTATATGGACTCTTTAACCTCTCTGACATGTAAAGTTCTTAGTTTAATAATTTATTGTTAGTTATAAGAATTTTGATCATTCTGATCCTTATGGTCTCTTTTTTTCATCTGTCTGACATGCCAAGTTAGAGAAAAAAATTTCGAGAAGAAAACTGGAATTAAAAATGTGAAAACTGGCTCCCAAGGGTCATGCCTTATTGAAAACAATGGCTGCAATGCAGCTTTAGTGGCTGCAAAGGACTGCAAAATTGATGATTTTGATTTTGATTTGAGAACTTGTAGGTTAATCGTACTGAAAAAACTCTTATTATAAAGCTTTCCAGAGGATAAACTGGGTTATGTTATTTGTCAGCTACCTTCAGGAAAATAATCTCCAACTGTTATTAAAGTTTCGTATTCATGTTTATGGTGGTGTTCTTATTTTACTTAGATCTGCTCCTTCCTTGTTGGATGGTTTTCACTTGACTTTCATTCATCCATGATGGTATTGTTTATTCTGATCCTCAATTTATCTGCAGCCTATATGGACTCTTTTTCCTCTCTGACATGTAAAGTTCTTAGTTTAATAATTTATTGTTAGTTATAAGAATTTTGATCATTCTGATCCTTATGGTCTCTTTTTTTTCATCTGTCTGACATGCCAAGTTAGAGAAAAAAATTTCGAGAAGAAAACTGGAATTAAAAATGTGAAAACTGGCTCCCAAGGGTCATGCCTTATCGAAACACAGACAATTTGTTGGGATGGCGCACTCTTTCTTTAAGTGGAAATTCTTAATTGACCAGACCACAGACCCAAAGAAAGAAGAGGAATTCAAGGATTTCTCGGTCACAGGAAAATGAGGAGGCTCCCAATCTCAATGACGTAAAAACATTCCGCAGGAACAGAATGGGCAGGTTGGCAAGCCGAGGTGGTCGAGGTGGTCATTTGTCAAGCGGACATGGACAGAGTAGCCTTGGGCGGGGACGTGGCCATCCCCAAGTTCTCCTCAGGAGCCTTCCACATAACTGCTCTTCCAAATTTAAAGATATGATCTTGCTTTTTGTTTTTATTTATTGTTTCTCTATTCGAACTCTGGAGCATATATGCTATCTAGCTTTTAGACTCTACTTTTATTTTTTTTATTTTTTTTCAAAACTCCCCTTAATTTTTGTATGGACAGTTTAAAGATGCAAAATTGTTTTCATAATATTTTTTGACAGATCATGTAGGATCTGTAATATGTTTCATATGTAATTAAAATTCAAAGTAATATACTACTCTGGCTCTGCCCTTTGCTTACTACAAAAAAAGTGTCAAAACTGACATTAGTATTAATTGAGTGTTTGATATTAAACTACAATAATATTTGTAGAGTAATATTATTTTTTATGAAATTATTTTTGTTATTTGAAATACAATTCTCTATTATTTGGTGGCCTTTTTGGTATAGCCAATCTTGTGAAAAGATAAGTGATTCATAGAAGATTTCTTGGTGGCAGCACTGCTGATTTTGTATTTCTTGTATTAATGCAAGGCCTGTTAGTTGAAATTTTTCTTTCGCTGATTGTTCTTGTCACACAAACACCTTTTTTATGGTTAGTCGCTTCCCTGTCCAATTGTATTCTACCACGTATACATGACAATACTTTCAATTTGTTTTTTGGAAAGGATTTGTAATGTGAAATAGAAACTGTAAACAGCATTTAATATGGAAGGTAAAGGTATAAACTTAAACAAACCAGAAATTAATTCATATGGGTTTATATTTATAATTATAAAATAAACAAAAGTTATTGGCATAAAAATGTATCAATTCAATTTTGTTGGTTAATTAGTAATTTAATTTATATTATATATTATATGTTGTAAAATATTAATTATAAAATTTGTATTTCATTAAATATTATATCTTATTCATGTTGAATATCTTATGTTTTAAATATTTGTTTGTATTTTTTATATATTAAATTTATATTTAAATTATATATATTATTATTTATTACTTTTTTATTTAACAGATGTTATTAAATACAAATAACTAGTAATTGCATCTTGGTGTGCAATGGGTATGTCGAATAGGTGTGGAAGGTCAATTAGGGGGAAACTATGGTCATTTTTTTGCATAAATTTGTAGACTACATGAGATCAATTAGTAGGCCATTTAGAAAATGATGTTGTTTGTGCAAAAAAGGGTCTCAATGGAGGAGTGATAGCTTCAAATCCACTTTGCATCCGCTTACAAGGATCCTTGATCATAATTGAAACAAAACATTTGAATTAGGAAGATAATTTTTATTTTACCAATGATCTCATGTTATGTTTCCAATGAGGTAAGAGGGAGAGAGGTAGAGATATGGATAGAAACGGGGAGACACAGAGGTAGAGATATGGATAGAAACGGGGATATATGTTTACAAACTCCCTTTTTATGGTTAGTCGCTTCACCACGTATACATGACAAGACTTTCAATTTGTTTTTTTGGAAAGGATTTGTAATGTGAAATAGAAATTGTAAACAACATTTAATATGGAAGGTAAAGGTATAAACTTAAACAAACAAGAAATTAATTCATATAAGTTTACATATATAATTATAAAATAAAAAAAGATATTGGCGTAAAAATGTATCAATTCAATTTTGTTGGTTAATTAGTAATTTAATTTATATTATATATTATATGTTGTAAAATATTGATTCTAATATTTGTATTTAATTAAATATTATATTTTATTCATGTTCAATATCTTATGTTTTAAATATTTTCTTGTATTTTTAATATATTAAATTTATATTTAAATTATATATATTATTATTTATTACTTTTTTATATAACAGATGTTATTAAATACAAATAACTAGTAATTGCATCTTTGAGTGCAATGGGTATGTCGAAGAGGCATGGAAGGTCAGTTAGAGGAAACTATAAATAGGGGAGAGGTAGAGATGGAGATAATATTCAAATGACATGCTACTCTAAGAATAAATCCCCTAGGACACATGATATCATTAAATTATTGGGATGAAATGAGTAATCAAAAGTTATTATTTCTGTATTGATCTCTCACTCCAAACTTTTAATTTACATTTTAACTTGAAATATTTAATTATATAAATAAATTTTTATAGATAATTATTCTATAATAAATTAAAATTTAATACTTAGACAGAAAATTATAAATGAAATTAATTCTATTATCTTTTAACTATTATTTTCAACTTCATAAGAAGACAAAAATAATATAATACAAATTTAATAATAAAAATATATATATATATATTTCTTAAAAACATAATCCTAGTTTAATTTTAAAAATCTATATAATAATTATTATAATAATAAAATTAATCTTGCATTTAATTATTAACTTGTAATTTACTATTATATTATTTCAATTATATTTATGTAATATTAATACTAACTTGTCTTAATAAAAATAATTATTAATAATTGTAGAAGTGAAAATAGACATTTTTGAGTGACTTTATAAAATATTTAAATTTATGATTAAAATATTATTAAATTATTTTGTATGTATTAAATCAATTTAAAAACTGGCCTATTAATGGGCTTGCTAGGGCTAATCTAGGATTCAAGAACGTGAAGGTGGTGGAGTGGTTCAAGCCAAGGGAAGGATGGTATAAAATTAATATTGTAGCAATTGGAGCTTCAAAACTTGTGGAGGGAACGAACAATGACGTCGAGGCTTAAGCAGCTATTGAAGAGTTGAAAATGGTGAAAAAATTGGGCTTCTCAAAAATACAGCTTGAAGGAAATTCCTTGATTATTATTATGCAATAAAAAAGGGTGAAATACATTCTTGGAATTTGAATAAATATATAACTATTGCCAAGCATTTATTAGAAACTTTTGAGGAATTTGAATTTTGGCATGCGATTAGATCAAGAAACGATGTGGTGGGTAGGCTGTCCAAATGGGCAATGACTCTCGATGATGGGCCAAAAAGGATAATGGAATATTTTCGTAATCTTGAGCTCAATCTCTAAGTTGTAATAGTACATCACTATTTTAAGAAGTTATTAATAAAAGGGTGTGGTGGTGATGTGATATTACATGGGTAGCACTTGGTGCTAACAATTGTGGATGGCTGGCGACTATATTTTAATATGGAGGACACCTTTTTCTTGATTATGCTAAGGCAACAAATAACATTTATGAGAAAATGCACTAACATAAGAATGAAAAATATTTTTAAATTTTATGCAGATATTTTCATTCAAATCAAGGAAATCCTTTTGGGTGAAGAGTTTTTGACAGCTATACATAGGTACAACACAAATATAGACATTGTGTCAATGGTGGTGATGTATGTGTTGGAGTTTGGATGAAAAGAAGATTTTGAGTGGGTGTTGAAGGGTTGTGTGAAAAATGATTAGTTTCATGGTTTGCATTTGATGTTGGAAAGGGCAATTTTAGGGGCAGGGTTTATGCTTGCAGAGGTGGCTAAGGGCATAGATGAGAAGACTCCTCAATAACTAATGGAATTTATTCATATCCATTGGGATTAGTTGATTCATTACATGTGTATGAAGGAACAATAACGAGCCAAAGGAAAGAGGAAGGTGGGGATAGAAGAAGAACCAGAACCAAGATTCGAGATAAAAGACTAGTGGGTTAATGGGCCTTTGAAAGCATTGAGGAAGAAATGAAAAGAAAATGATTGATTTTTATTTAAAACTTGTTTACGTAGTTACTTGATTGACTTTTATGATGGGACATATGAATTGTGATATTATCATCTCCTTGTTGTCTCCCTTGTTATCATTTGACAATGTGATATACCATGGGGGTATTGAGCTCTTTGGGGCCTATACCATGCAATGTGTTGTGAACCAGCCAATTCTAGTTGAGATGCTGTATTGTTTGTTTTTATGTTCACTACTCAGTGATTTATTATCATATTTTATTTGAATTAGATCCATCACACCCAAAAATATTTAGATGTTAGACAAAATTATTTGATGCACAAGAGGTATGCTAGTATCTAGGTATTTTTAATACATTATACTCTTACTTCTAGAGCCATTAGGATGAAAAATGATCTAGTTTAATTCAAATGGCATGATCCAGTTAGTTTAGGACATGCATCACCCTTCATAGTCTATTATTGAGGTATATATATGCTCCTAGGAATAAAAACTCCAAGGAAATATTCTATGAGATGCAATACTACTCAATTATTGGTCCTAAAAACAAATCATAATATACCAAACTCTTGTGTCTACCAATTTAGAGAGAGAGGATGGCATGCCTCATGTTGATTGATAAAACATTTATTTAAAAATAGGATGAATTTGAGAGGGGAGGATATAATTTGGATGGAAAGGGATGTTCAATATAGATTTGTAAATTTTTTGCTTCCACTTGGAGGTTTAATAATGATGAGGCTTTGCCCAAAATATCACACACATCATAGGAGAGGATCCAAAGGTTATTATGTTACTAAAATATTGCTCACATATAAAGAGAAATTGTATATTAATATGAATTAGTCCTTTGATAGTATGAAATACTACAAATTATGGTTATAGACACCACCATTAAAAGGAGACATGAATGTTAACTATTCAAACTAAAGGAGTTGTAGACACACAAATGAATTTAATTAGAAATTATATTCAAATTCATTATAGCTGAGGAATTATGGTTAACCTAGTTAAACAAATGCTATATATAAACTAATGTTAATCTATAAGTGAATTTAACTAAGACAATTTAAAGTTAATGTAGAACATTATATCTAAGAATTTATTCTTTCAAAATAAACTAATATTTTTGAAATACTATCATGAAAATTAAAAATTGAATACCTTTTCTTTGTCTATAATATGTTTGCATGTTTTCTTCATATAATTTTTATTTCATTTCTACTTAATGATATAAATCACTCTTATTTTGCCTTATCTTTTTATTTCCCATCTCCTTATTTGTAAAAAAATAACTTAAAAATTCCTTTGCCAAAATTTTGATCTTGCAAAGTATCCCAACAAAGAAAAAGTTTGAAAAAGAAAAAAATGAAAGCATTAGATATTGATGTTACAAATATATATTTAAAAAATTATAAATTTATCCTTTGTATGAAAAAGGGTATGCATGACAACATAAATGTCATTTTTTAACAATGTAGTGTACTATAAAAAATATATTATTGAGAGTTACATTTAAAATTTACAATTTAGTTATAGTTTTTTTTTAAATATTCAGAATCTACAAACAAAATCCCACAAATTAGTAGTTCATATCGTCTTGGAATTATTAACATTTTAGTTGGTATAGGTGTTAAAAAGTGAAGATTAAGTTAAAAAAATGATTTCGATGCCCAACATTGGCCAAAAAGTGGACCTCATTGTTATGTGATTATCCAAGTAGAGGTTTTAGGCTAGACCTACTTGTCAACTATTCATGGGTCAACAAATATATCTAAACTCCAACCCTAATTTACCATTGAGTTCTTTAATTCTCTCACTCTAGCATAGGTTGGGTTGTATTTCTGAGCGTTGTGCTCTAGACATTTTTGACATGAATCAAGTGGTATTTTGAATCTCCAAAGGTTGACATCTCTATAGCGTTCATCATGAGAATAATGGAATTATTGATGTTTGACTATTCTCATACATGAATATGGTGGCATGCCAAATATTTGAGCTCAAAAATTTCACTAGCATACACTAAAATAAACTTGAACCCCAAACTCTCACAATTCTTAGAAATCAAGTAGGAAGAATTCCCAATATCTAAACTTTGACACCTCCCTAGCATGAGCTAGATAAAAAAAAAATCCGAACCTTGACAATACTTAGGTATGAACCGGGCCACAATCCCAATGTGTGGTCCCTAATGTCTTACTAGCATGAATCAATCAAAAGTCTGAACCCCAAATCTCTGTAAAAAGTCTTTCCATTAATATTTTAAATAGGACAGGAGAACAAATATACCATGTAATTTCTCATCAAACTTTTAAGGATTTTATATGAAATGGTTTCTATATTGACCTATTCTCCTCCCATAATTATCATAGCTACACTCACAAATTATGTGTAATAATGTAGTTAGAGGTAAGGATTTACCATAAAATGAAAGATGATATGACATTTTCCAAGTACCTATAGAAAGGTCACAATTATAGAATTAGTTGTAACATCTCCACTTAGGTGTTTTGGGGTATTATTGCTAATAAATTTATTTATATTTTTAATATTATTAGAGTTTCTAAACCCTAGGTAACCATTCAAAGTTATGTAGATTAGTAGTTTTATTAGTAGTCTTGTTACATTCTTTGAATGTATGCCTACTATTGACCTGTGAGAAACTTTGTATAATTCTTTTATATTATTAATGTAGGTACAAAAAATTTAATTCGAGTGAACATTACCGTTTAGGACATCAATGATGATTTTTGAGTCTCATTCTAGGTTTGATTTGTTAAAGGAATATCTAGAATCTTGAAATATATCTAAAATCTAGAGGTAGGCTTTAGAGTCAAAAAAAAAAATTATGCATGTATCGCTTTGAAATATAGATCATATTCTCCTCTCTAGGTTACTTAGTTACAAATTATCTTAAATATTATATTTCTACTCCTTAATAAAGATAAGCTACTTGATTGTTCAGAGTTGAACACCAAGTGAATTATGTTGAGGAGAATGCTCTATACAGACATTTTTAAAATATCTGTCACTTTTATTCCACAAATTCTCTTATGAATTATTCTAGTACTGACTCTTCCAAATCTACTTATGCTCATATATCTCGTATGTCTCCTTATCACTAAACCAATGACCCTTCAATTGTTTCATGTACCTCATTCAATTATTTAATGATTTGTTAAAAGTCTTATGTTTCTTCTTCTACAACTAATATAATGTTCTCTTCTCCAATAATATTATCTCATAGAGCCTATGAAATAAGCTCTAATTAATAGATTACAATAGAAATAAACAACTGGAAGGATTCTCTGGCTAAAATACTAATGGTTGAAGCACGACAACTTTGTGAGCTTATGATTCGGTAAACAGTCTTATATTTCTTCTTTCATAAATAATCTAATGTTCTCTTCTCCGATAACCTTAATTAATATATCCTATCACATTACTTATGGTTAATAGTTTATAATAGAAATAAACAAGTGGAAGGATGATCTAGCTAAAATACATAATACAAATGATGGAAGCAAGATGGTTTTGTTATCTTATGTTAAAATAGCAGAGAAAAAATTCTAAATTTGTGTAGTTGATTTAGATTTAGAGGAGCTTTATATGGTTTAGATGAAAAATTGGAACAAATATTAAGATATATAATTTTTATTTTAGATGGATCTTTTCAGCTGGTGTTCAATGCAATGTTTGTGTTCATGTAGTAAAAAAAATAGAGATTAATTTGTATTTTTTAAACAAATATATTTGAAATATCTAGATTTTTTTTTTTTTAATAATGCCTGGTAAACTTTTTAAAGTGACTGATGATGTTGGCATGACATGCCCTTCGGCTCTACGTGAAACTCTTTTGACCCAGAGCTATGAACCGGTGAGGCCACAACCGGGGGACCTCATCCCCACACTTCACTTGTTCAAACCCGCAAGCAAAACGTCCCAGCGAAGACACAAGGCCTACGAGCACATTGGCCCGACAGGGGTTTGAACCTTGGTGATCGCTTCACAGACAAAGTGTTTTAACCGTGACACTGCATCTCCAAAGACATTTAAAATATCTAGATTACTAACAGGTAGTTTCATGCATTTATATTAGTTTTTTGGTAATTAGAGTTAAAAATCATATACAATAAATTTTTAAAATATAATAGCCTATCGCCAAATTTGTTGTTAGTTATTGTATCTATTATTATGACATGATGGATAGTTTCAAGTGACATGTAATTCCATGCATTTAGATATTGTTTGGTCATAGTTAAAAATTATATCATTGGTAATTTTTGAAGAATATAATACCCCATCCTCGAATTAGTTTTGATTTGAGGTAAATAAGTTTTGCAGGGACTAGAGACCTTGTATAAAAAGTTTTGAAGGGACCTGAAACCCTCGGATTTTTCATGGATCTGGAACCAACAAAGGAACATTTCTAAAAGATACAACAAAGACAATAAGCAGCCCAGGCACAATCACACAAGTCAGATCAAATGTTATAAAATATTGTAGTCATAGGCAACCAGATGCCAACCAACCATTATAAATTAGGCAACACGCAGCAGGTTGGCCAAAACAAAGGCACAACAATAGTCAGTAAGCCTAAAAAACCAATAACGAGGGTATTATAGGTACCCTCAACCAGTAAGGGGTTTTTCTGGCACCCAAAACCTAAAGAAACATCATCAAACGACAAAGCAGAAAGCCTGTACCTAACCAAAACCAAAGAATGGCCAGAATGGAACCTTTAAAACTATTAGAATCTAGCCTTACCGTGGGTTTTACAAGGCTCCCACAATTTGTGATAGTGGTTTTTATAAGGCTCCCACAACCAAAAGATCCCAAAACCAAAAAAATCAGATCCATAAAGATAAGCATTGAGTAATAATATAGAATCAAGGGATTTTGAAAGGAACCCCAAACCTTCAAGTTGGGTTTTGAAGTGGCTCCCAAAACTAGCGGATTGAAGCCAAAAAGCCAGAAACAATGGCAAGTCATCGACCTTTTTTGCAACACTCCTCTCCACCTTAATAGGATAGGAACCCACCTCTATAGGGGTCAAGAAAAGGTATAGACCAACAGTAGAAGAAGCTTTGCTCCAAACAATAAAATAGTGTCCAACAACCAAGAAACAAGGCCACATAGCATAGCTGGACAAAAGGGTTTTAAGAAGGCTAACAAAACCTAAAACCAAAAGAGAGGCATAAACCAGTCAATCTCCAAGCATGCAAGCACCACCCAATACTCCACCTCCATAGTAGAAAAGAGACAGAAACCCTGGAGAAAGGAGAAAGAAACATACAAACAACCAACCTAGAAAAATAGGGCAATAAAAGCCCCTAAAAGAATCCATCCCCCATCACTCAGCCAACCAATCTTCCCCTCAATAGAAGAGAGAAGCACCTCTAACTGGAAGACAACTGAGAGCGGGGGGTGAACCAGTTGTCACAGATTACCAGAACATTTTAGCAATTAAAAAAATTAATACCAGAACCCAAAACATTAATACTGGAATGCTTAAACCAAATGTTGGAATAGCAGTTAAACCTATTAAGCCTAAATAATAATCAAAGAATAAATACCATCCACATGACACCGAGATTTATATGTGGACAACCCAGTAAAGGGAAAAACCATGGTGGGAAGCCTACCCACAGTCAAATGATACGTTTGCTATAAGTATGTGAATTACAATTGAGAGGCCTATACTTGCAGGAAGGCCAATAGCTTAGAGAGCAATTCTCATCACAAAAGGAGTCTCACTGACTACATAGAAATCCTAACTACAATTCGGAAGGACTGAACTACAAAGATAACATCTCCTATTCGTGAGTACAGTTCCGAGTAAGCTCAATACCTGAGGACTAAATCCTTATCCTATACTATGATGATCTACAATGAGATCTTACATCATATATACAAACCCTCGGCCATAAACAATGAGGTCGGCCATTAGACAATAAACCAATTACATAAATACAAAAAATGTCAGCCTTAGACCAAACAAACAATATCCAACACATAAGACATCCCAGAAACACATCGAGAGGTCTAATCCACATGTTACATTAAGTCGGTCCATAACCTAGATCAATCGGGACCCAATATAGGTCAACACGCTAAAGAAATGATCTCCATCTGCCAAGTCTCGAACATGATCACCATCAGCATTCTGAATCTCCACCAGAAGTTGTACCGACACCACTTATGCATATCATTAAAGATCTTCATCAAAAGCTTTGTCGGTGAAACCCTCGTCGGAACCACAAGCCGAGCTTCCAAGAAAGCAGGATAACATCCAACAACTAGAACAAAACCAACTGACTGAATATGAACATGAGTAGCATGAATAAGACAATTCCATAACCAAACCATACCGGAGCATACCAGATCATGCCAGATCCAAACCAACCACAAATCACTCAACCTACTGAGACCATAAGGGTGTCAGTAAAGCATCCAAATAGCTAGTGTTGACATCAATGACAAAAACTCAATGCAACACATAATCTATTCCTCCAAATGGCCAACAATCTCCCCCATTGGCATTGATGGCCACACT
This sequence comes from Cryptomeria japonica, assembly GCF_030272615.1. Lineage (NCBI taxonomy): Eukaryota > Viridiplantae > Streptophyta > Pinopsida > Cupressales > Cupressaceae > Cryptomeria > Cryptomeria japonica. The sequence continues at coordinate 135,422 of NW_026729151.1, forward strand.
AGATGTGAAAAACATCTAAGTACCAAGAAATGACAAACAAGTCTCCACCAATGGAAGACAACCAACAATCTCCCACTCAAAAATATAGCAATGAATTTCTGAAACAAAAACCAAACTTCCCCTGTGAATGATATCTCTATAAAGCTCTGAATTACACATATATATTTGCCCCTAATTTTTCTTTTTCACATGAATATCTCTCTCCCTTTGACATAAATGCTAGAAATCTGACAAAAAAATTCAAATAAAAAACATAAACCACTGAATCACAAAGTTGACTACTCCTCTTGAGCAGTAGCATCCCCACATCAGTGCCAGAATGAAAAATATCTCTAGTAATGCATTCCGGACTTATGCCAAAAATCATCAAAGTTCCCTATCAGAGGGGCAAAATCCCCTAACCTATCTCTCAGGTACTCAAATAGTTCTTTAGGCAAAAGTTTAGTGAAAATATCGAAAATCTGCTCTTTAGAGTTCACATAAACGAGTCTAACTTCATTTTCTTCCACCTTCTCCTTCAAAAAGTTATACTTGATATATATGTGCTTTGTCAGAGAGTGATATACCAGATTCTTTGATATGTCAATAGCAGCAGAGTTATCACACTGAATAACTACCAGTCCAGTGCAATGCACTTTGATATCCTTCAACATTTTCTTCATCCATAAAACCTATGTATAATTAGTAGCAGCAACAACATACTCAGTTTCAATAGTAGATAAAGAAGTACATGAGTGTTTCTTTCTGATCCATGAAACCAACTTCTTTCCAAGAAAGAAATCTCCACCAGAAGTACTTTTCTAGTCATCAACATCTCCAGCCCAATCAGCATCTGTATATGCACATAAAGTAAATTCATCATCCTTAGGGTACCACAAATAATATTCTGATGTACTTTGCAAGTATCTGAAAATCCCTTTCACCGCACTCTCATGATTTTCTCTAGGATCACTCTGAAATCTAGATGCAATACAAACAACATTCATTATGTTAGGCCTAGTTTGAGTCAAAAAAAGTAGACCTCCAATCATAGATTTGTATCTTGTAGGATTTATTGGTGCAGAAACATCTTTCCTTGTCAATTTCTCACTTGTAATCATAGGAGTACTTACCGGTTTAGAATCTCCCATACCAAATTTCTTCAACAATTCCCTAGTATACTTAGTTTTATAGATGAAAATACCTTTGCCAGTCTAAGTAATCGCAAACCTAAGAAAAAATTCATTTCCCCAATCATAGACATTTCAAATTCCTTCTCCATATTCTTAGAAAATTCCATGCATAGCTTATCTTCACCTCGAAAAATGATGTCATCAACAAATACTTCACTAATTAGTATATCATCATGAGTGATCTTATAATATAAATTATTGTTTACATTACCCTTAGTAAAACCAAGCTTCAAAATATATTTATCCAACCTTGCATGCCAAGCTCTAAGTGCTTATTTCAACCCATATAAAGCTTTCCTTAACCTACAAACCATGTTTCTATCATCTGATAGTGAAAAAACATCAGGTTGCTCAATATAAACTTCCTCATCAAGATCCCCATTCAAAAATGCACACTTAACATCCATTTGATAAACCTTGTAGTTTTTATGGGCAGCATAGGCAAGAAATAATCTTACAGCTTCAATCCTAGCTACAGGTGCAAAAGTATCACCATTATCAATTCCTTCCTTATAAGAATATCCTTTACAAATCAATCTATCCTTATTCCTTACAACTTGACCATCCTCATTCAATTTATTCCTAAAAACCCATTTAGTTCCAATGAAATTCTTATTTTTAAGTCGGGGAACCAAAGTTCATGTGTTATTTTTTGCAATTTAATCTAATTCTTCTTCCATAAATTTCAACCAATATTCATCTTTACATGCCTCAATTACCGATACCGGTTCAACTTGAGAAATTAAACATACCTCATTAGTTGTCAGTCTTCTTTTCATCACTCCATTGTTCTTATTGCCAATGATCTAATTTTCTGAATGATTCAATCTCACATACCTAGGAGTCCTCTGACTCTCTGTTCCTCTTCCCGATTCTTCAGTTACTGTAGAATTTTCTGATACTGCCGGAGTAACTGTTTCAACACTCTATTCTGGTAAAGGTGCTACCAGTTCAAATATAATCATTTCCATCACTAGGTCCTTCTCATAAACTCTAATTTGACCTCTATTAAGCCCACCCACCTTGATATTAGCACTCTCCAGAATTCTCTGGAATCTCCTTCTATAACATCTATATGGCTTGCTTTCATTAGAATAACTAAGAAATATGCCTTCATCACATCTAGGATCAAATTCTCCATTGATATCATCTCCCCTGATATAACATTAATGCCAAAGATTATGAAATACTTAATTATAGGTGTATTTCCAAACCATAATTCATAAGGTGTCTTATCGGTTTCTCCTTTGATATGTGTACTATGTTGAGTGTATAAACTGTTGTTCTTACTGCTTCTCTCCAGTAGATATGAGATAGACTGCATTCCATCATCATTGTTCTAGAAGCATCCAAGATATTTTTGTTATTCCTTTCCACAACTCTATTTTGCTGAGGTGTTCGAGGAGCAGAAAATTGTCTCCTTATACCATGCTTCTCACAAAAGTTATTAAACTTGTCGGATGTAAATTCTCCACCATGGTCCGATCTCAAACATTTAATCTTCAATCCTATCTCAATTTCTACTTTAGCCTTAAAGATTTTAAACATTTCAAATGCTTCATATTTCTCCCTTAGAAAAGTAACCCACATCATTCTAGAATAATCATCAATGATTAGCATAAAATATCTATCCCGTTGAAAAAATTTAACTCTAGTAGGGTCACACAAATCAGTATGAATAAGATCAAGAACATCATTTGATTTATCTTGTATACTCCTAAAGAGGTTCTGGCATGTTTACCCATTTGACATTCTTTACATACCGTATTATAGGGCTTCACAATCTTAGGTATATCTCTAACTTCCTTAGTTGAACTGATGTTTACAATGCAATAAAAATTCACATGACATAGCCTCTTATTCCATAGCCAACTCTCATCAATTTGTGCAATCAAACATGCCTTCTCACTGGAATTCAAATGAAATATATTACCTTTTGTCTATGTACCAATTGTAATCTCCAAACTAGATCTATTAATGATTTTGTATTTTCTACCCTTGAACTGTAATTGAAATCCCTTATCCACCAATTGTCCTACACTCAAATAATTATGCCTCAAACCTTCAACATAATAAACATTGCCAATATTGTTCTTACCATCCAATGATATAGTTCCTTTTCCTTTGATCATACATGCTTTGTCATCTCCAAATCTAACCGGACCGCCATCAAATTCTTGCAAAGATAGAAACTTCCCTTTATCACCAGTCATATAATGTGAAAAACCACTGTCAATTACCCATTCATCCTTGTCTTCAATTTTAGCAGCAAGTGCCTTCTCTTCAAGTACATTCTCTTCCAGTGCCAAAACATCTTCCCTGATAGCCAGAAACACCCATTCCTTCCCATTGTTGGTGGACTAGTATGTGTAATCGAAAACCATGATTGGAAGATCCTAAGAGTGGTAGGGAAGCATTTGGGTAAAGAAACAAATAATGACTTGTAGAATCTCAAGTGGCTTTTCTTGGTTTGAGAGCAAGTAGGAAATTAGGATTTTAGAGAATTCACTAGGAAGGAGATTCAAATTTGGTTGTTAATTCCATCCAAGCATGTCAAGAGCATAATTGGAAATTAGATGCACAACTTTTCAAATTGTGACATAAGTTATTGGAAGAGTACATCATATCTCTCATCTATAGGGAGGGCAATGAGAATGTAGACACAATTGCCAAAGTGACAATTGATTTATTCTTTTGTTAACTTAGGGTTATCCCCACAACCCAGCCCAACATGAAAGTTGATTTGACATAAGGAGTTATTGAGGAACTAGCTTGGCATGCTCTGCTACCATAATGTTTCCCATTGTAATAGATCACACTAATTCTCAAGAGATTAACAACTTGGATGAGATATAAGTATTCATGAATTGAGATGGTGTATTTATGATGGATACCCTATCTAACATTTCTATGATGATTTTTGGTCTTTATTAATGATAAATAGATAGGGAAAGCCATAGTGTAATAAATGACACTAAGCATGGATACTACCATTTTTTTAAGAGTGAGTAATAGGTAGATTGCATTCTTTGGGCCTGTTTGAGGGGAGAATAATTGAGGTCTTCAAAACTAGAGTAGGTGTGGTGCTTCATGTATGGAGATTGATCTTTGGTGACAAATACTTGGGTGGAAATGGTTAATATTCTGTGAATTTGGACATTGTTGTGATGTTTCTTGTAATGTTTCTCAATGTAAGGGAATCAAATAAGATGGTAGAGGCATTGATGATGAAACTAGTCTAGTCTCAATTGTTTCAAGGATTGAAAAGGTATTCATAGTGCACCATCCCAAGATATGATTTGATTCTAGATGAAAAAATGAGGTTTGATTTGATTTAAATATTGTTAGAACTCATGAAATGCGAATCCCACAAGCCTAGTTAACTTTTGCAAGAATACATGTCACACATAAAGAGAAAATTGAATGATAAAATAATTGAAGACAAATATAAATAATTGAATTGCTTGTATTTATTTGAAATTGTTTGATTACAATGAAGGATATGACATCCTTATAAAGAAACCTAACTCTAAAGATAGAAACCTTAAATGGTGGAGTCTACAAGATAGACATGGAGTTAAAAAAGAATGCATGATTGACTCATGTATGCACAAAAAGCATAATAGACTAATTAATGCAGGAAACTCTCAAAAATATAAATATAGTTTGCTTTTCCTAGTTTGCATTATGCATGGAGAAAAATATTAATTAATTATTTATAATTAATTAATTAACTAACTAATATGCCAATATTTAATTACTAACTAAGGCATCAATTATTTAGTGAATTAATGCAATTAAGTGAATAATTAATATATAAATTATTTACTCCAACAACCCCCCTAAATGCACAACTGGGAGAGAGGCAAATATGTAGGAAAAACTATGCAAAGATGAATGCAAGATGGGTCCCGGCCTAAAACCTAATGAGGTACCCATGAAAAAATATGGAAGTTTCTCAAAAATGGAGCAAAGGAGAAAACCTTGAATGGGAACAAAAATCTTCTCTAAAAGAGAAACAAATGACAAGCATGAAGACGCTGCAAATGTTAGCATTGTCAGACTGCTATGATGTTGAAAAATCTAACCTCCAGAAATAAGAATGCAACAGTGTCAATATGGTAAGTGTTCCATCTCACGAAATACATGGATAAATGGTCGCACTACATCTCCTGGTACATAGGAACAAGTAATAAATACATAGTTAACTCACACACAAAACCAAGGAAGCATTAGCACCAATAGTAGAAACCACCCCATAATGCTGGCAAGGGAGAGGTATGATAGGTACACTAAATCTAAATGTTATTCTCCATGATGCCAAAAAAATAGAGATCAAAGACAAGAAAGGTGGACCTCAAATCACAGGAAGGCAGGGTAGGACCAGAAAGGCACTGTTGAATTTAAAAACAAAAGATAATAAGCTGCTTATATATCTACAAAAAATGGACCTAACATCTTTATAGTGCTCTGAATCATCTTTCTGATGATATCTCGTTTGTGAAAAATGGAGTCTCGATGCACAAGATATGCCCCCAAGAGTGCAAACAACAATTTTCTACTTCAACTAGAAAAAAAACTTGTGAAATGAAAAAATCAGGAAAATATACCTCCATATCTTGATAGGGCTTGGAAAGAGTTTTCCAAAAATATATGGTTTGCATTATTTTTTACTCTGTATGCTCAAGTTATGAGCAAACTACCAACCCCCTCTTTTAGGGCACAAACAGGGTCCAAAGGGGCCATGTATGCTGACTATATTGTTGATGTCTGCATGATGTCATGTTGACGTCAACACTGATGCAATATTCTATTGCTACAAAGGGTTGACATTTTTTTTTTTAATTAAAAAAATAATCTTTTTTGTAACAACATGCACCAACTTGATTTTAAAAAATAAAAATTAAAAAACTAGCAATGAAATTTTTACTTTTACTAGCAATTTTTGAAAAAAAATCTGATTCAAGTACTGACGCGCATGCAGGCAATATGACCATACGGATTTTTGTGCTTCGAAAAATGTGCCAATAAAAAATCATGCAGTAGATGCCCCTTTCACCGAAAATAGGCAAATTATATATCAAAATTCATAGAATCAACCTTTTGAATCCAATCGTGAGGTCCTTTTTATCCCAAAACACTTCAAATTTTTAGGTACTCTCTGGAATAGAGAAAACCCTCAAACTTCAAACCCTTGCAAAATGGACTTTGTATATCAGATTTCAGCGAAACAAAAGACAATCCTAACTTTATCGAGCCTTTTGGAACTAATTGTGCAATCCAAATCAACCCAAGATGAATGATTTGTTGTGCATGCGAATAATCTCCATAAAAAGTGAACAAGAATCTTTAGATCTAGAGCTCTTATACCATGTTAGAATTTGTGAGATGTGAATCCCACAAGCCAGTTATCTTCTCCAAGATTACATATCACACATAAAGAGAAAATTGAAAAGCAAAATAATTGAAGACAAATAACAATAATTGAATCACTTGTATTGCTTTGAAATTGTTTGATTACAATGAAGGATATGACATCCTTATAAAGAAATCTAACTCTAAAGATAGACACCCTAAATGGTGGAGTCTACAAGATAGACTGAGAGTTAAAAAAGAATGCATGAATTACTCATGTATGTACAAAAAGCATAACAGACTAGTTAATGCATGAAACTCTCAAAAATCTAAACATAGTTTTCTTTTCCTAGTTTGCATTATGCATGGAGATAACTATTAATTAATTATTCATAATTAATTAATTAACTAACTAATAAATGCCAATAATTAATTATTAACTAAGACATCGATTATTTAGTGAATTAATGCAATTAAATGAATAATTAATATATAAATTATTTACTCCAACAAATATGATATATTAAATAAAATATAAAACAACATCAAAACAAATATTATTGTTTATAATATACTATAAATATAATTTAAAATAAAAATATTATGAATAATAAATATAATTTAAAATGAAAATATTATCATTTATAAATGTGATATATAAAATGAAATAAAAAATCAACATCAAAATAAATATATTTGAATATGTTGGGCAGAAGTGGATTTCAAAAAAATCGTGTCAATATCAATGGTCTAATACTTTTTGTCTTAGCATGCCATTTTATAGGAAGAATAGTAGCATCCTTCAAATTTTGCAGAAATACACCATGGAAGGATAAGATTTCATTCTCTAATGCATGTCAATTAATTTATTTATTTTTCAAATGAGTTTTTATTTTATAATTCTAAGCATGGATATACTAGCTCACTTGCACCCAAACAAGGTGCAATGGTTACACAAATAACAGGATATATTTTGGGTAATCATAGTTTTACAATAGCTTTAACATAGCTGAATCATCCTCTAATTTATGGAACTTTAGCATAACTAATCATCTTTAAATTATGTAACTTTTAAAGAAACTTAAACAATTGTAAAACAACCAATGGCAAAGTGAAGGTAAACAAATTAAAACATAGATCATGGAGCTAAAAAAGGTGGTCTGGATGGAAGGACCACGAGGCTGGACCACATGATTGGAGGACCAGGATGAAATCCTACATTAGTGTCTTACGACAGCAACATAACTATATATGCTACTCCTCAGTCTGCTTGACGGTTGAGGCTCGGCCTCCCCTGAACTCTTTTGTATAAACTCTTTTTCGGTCTCTCGATCTCTAATATAAAAAAAAAAAATTAATATACATTTTTTTTAAATATTAAGATATTTTTATATTGAAAGAACATAAAATAATTATATTGAAAACAAAATATTAAAAAATAAATTTATTTTATATTATATTTGTCATAAGAAACATGTAATAATTTTATATTACTTTTTAATATTTTGATTTTATAATATTTTAATATCATTGAATGACTAATAGCTTTATTTATGTCTCAATCTTCAAATCTTTGAATGGCTGGGCCATTTAACAAGCGCAAATATACTTTTTTGCTTTGGTTTATGACTCCCAATGGACTCAAAGAAAAAATAGAATCAACCAAACAAAAAACATTATTGGCAACATGTCACAATTCAAAGCACAAGAGATAATGCATCTGATTATCTAGGCCATGCAGTAGTTAAGTAACATGAAACACGTTGAGCACAATTCATATATTGCCCACTTTGTTCGCTTATCCTATTCCATAGCATACTCTTAACATACTAAGCTTCTCCTCCATGAAGAATAACGTGAATAAATCCTGTGAATAAGAAAATAGACTCTAAATAAATCCTAAGACACCCACTTCAATTTGGATTAGGGAGAAAAAAAATACCAAATGAAATGGGTATTCAGTATGATTCAGATAACAATAGAATGAGATAAAACACAAGAAAAAAACCCCAATGAAGGAGAATTTGGCCATGGTGTGAGATAATATGAGAACCCTTAATAAAGTAAGTGCAGGAGAGGAATCCAATATTTAACAGGCTCTAGGGTGACTAAAAGAAACAAAGAAAAAAAAAATTTAAACCAACTGAAGGTGATTTTGCTTTTGCATTACTAAGAGCTCAAGCAAAATTGAGACGGATAGGTCAAAGTTTGTGTAATATCATATTTAACACTAAAATGTGTTGTAGTTAATGTGGAAACCAATAATGGTAGGAAATAAACAATCAAAACTTGCAAGGACATGTACCAACTTTTGGTACACTTTGGATTTTATAATTTATCATTAACATGTCCTTTACATTTATTATTTGTTTCCAATAGTTACTGGGATGATAGTTTTATGTTCGGATTAAGGTGCCTCAACCTTAGGAGTCTCAAGTGGTTTATAATTAATTATTTAATTGGTCAGGTGTTCTGATTTTAATTAAGTTAATGATAATATAAATTTCCAAAGTTCAACCAACAAGCGTTGAGGAGGAACCGGAATTGTGACACCTGTCACAAGGAAGAAACTTTGGAGAAGAAATTTTTATTTGGAGCTCTTCAAAACTATGCTCTTGCGGCAAGTGGTTGTGTAGTTTGCTTTCCTTTCTTGTGCATGTTTTTCGAAAGATTTTCAGCAGGACCAAATCTTCCACATGGATAGACTTGGAGCAAAATAGAAATTTCTATTTTTGTAGAAAGTCTTGATTTTCTTGGACACCTTGCCTTTTTGGAGTAAATAATATTTGTATTAAATATTATTTATGAAAGAGTTGTGTACAAAGGAAGTTTCTAATTATATGTTGTAGATATATTGAATGTGGATTCTTTTGAGAAGCTACTTCCTTTTACATTGTAAACTCTATAAATACAATGTGTTGTAGAAAAGAAGAAGTGTGAAGTATTTTTGAAAGACGACATTATGCTACCATAATTATTCTAGATTTAGATATCACAGTTGAAGACACCTGGAAGAGCATACTCTCCATATTGTTTGTAATAGGTTTTTGTACTATAATACAATTGATATGTGTTTTGGTGTGGTGGGTTTTTTACCGGAAGGGTTTTCCCATGTTAAATTGTTTGTGTCACGTGTTTATGATAAATTTGAAATTTATTTCTGTGTGTTTTTCTTTTATCAATAATGTTGTTCAGGGGTTTGTAAATAAATTTGCATTCAATCTCCTTGGGGGTTTGTATTAGGAAGGTTGTTTCCGCTCCTCTACTTTCCTTTCAATTAGTATCATAGTCTAGCCAGATTTGTTATTCTTGGTGGGTTGTAGGGATTTTTGTGCATATCCTTTTCAGTGGGAGTTTCAGTAGGTAGAAGTTTCTTAACCAAGTTATGGATTTAAGAGGGCAAGCACATTGGGAAGGATTGAAATGGATAAATTCAATGGCAGCAATTTTGATTTGTGAAAACTCAAAATGGAGGACATGCTCATTGACAAAGACCTTTGGATTGTAATATCTGGTCAAAAACCTCAAACTACAACTCAAGATGCTTGGGATACAATGGATCGAAAAGCTAAGGGTATGATAAGACTCTACTTGGTTGACTCTGTACTCCTGAATGCTCATGAGAAGAAGACTGCAGTTCATTTTTTGAAAAAGCTTGAAGATGTAAATAAACTTTTTTTGAAAAAAAAATTGTATTCTTTGAAAATGGAGGAAAGACGAATTGTTGCAGATCACTTGAATGCATTCAACATGTTGGTTTCCCAACTAAACTATGTTGATGTAAACATTGATGATCAAGAATGTTGCATGCTCGTACTATGTTCTTTGCATGATGCTTGGGATCACCTGATTTTGGTTGTTGGAATCACAACAACCACTTTCAAGATGGAAGATGTGGTTGCTTCGACATTGTTGTTTGAAGAAATGCGGAGGAAGTCTTTTGAGATGGCCAAGGAGGTTCTTATTTCTCATGGTAGATCAATAGAGAAAGGAAAGAAAAAGGATAAGAAAGGCAAGTCAAAATCTCTTGAGAGATCAAAGTCACTTGGTAAAAGGTCCAAGGCTAAATGTTGGAACTGGGGCAAATTGGGTCATTTCCGAAAAGATTGTAAAGAGGAGAAGAAAAAGAAAAACAAGAAAGCCTTTGATTTGGATTCCGACCAATCCTCTCAAGATGATGCAGATTCATTTGTCATTGCATTGGAAACCCATGCATTCGAAGATGTATGGTTAACTGACTCAGGTGCTTCTTTCCAAATGACCTCTCATAGGGGTTGGTTCTCAAAGTATGAAGAATATGATGGTGGGAAGATGTACTTTGGTGATGACTCTCACCTGAAAATTATTGGTCGTGGAAGATTCAAGATCCAATTCCTTGATGGTGGAGTGACGGGGATTGTTAGTATACATCAAGTTTTTTGTTTACCACGAAGCCTTCTTTCAGTTATAAATTTGAGTGATGTGGGAGTTTAGACTATTTTCTCACAAGATGGATGCAAGATGACTAGAGGTTTGATGGTGATTTCTAAGGGTGTTTGGTTAGGCACGAGTTGTATAAGTTGGATGCATGCACGGTTCAATATGATATCACTTATGTGAATTCCAATAAAAGGGCTTTGGATTCTTCATCCTCACTGACAGATCAAGCAGAGAAGAAGACTATTGTATCAATATCTGATGCTTGTACTTTCTGACTACCTAAGGGTGCTAATTCTTTGAAGAAGAATCTCCCAACTGAGAAGACAATATTATCCAGCACCAAAGACTTTTCCACATAGGTGAAAAGGGCTTACGAGCCTTCAAAAATAAGAGCCTTGTTGAAGAGCTTGGTGATTGTAATCTCGAGTTTGACTTTTGAGATCATTGCATTTATAAAGCATAACATCATGTTTCTTTTTATTCCAGTTCTCATAAGTCTTCTAGGGTCTTGGACTATGTTCATTCTGATGTATTTAATATTGTTAATAAGCCTTCTTTAAATAGATATGTGTATTATGTTTCTTTCATAGATGACTATTCTAGAAGGATGTTTATTTATTTCCTTAAAAGTAAATCAAAAAAAATTAGTTACTTTAAGGAATTTAAGTCCTTGGTTGAAAATCAGACTGGTAGGAAAATTATGTGTTTGAGGATGGATAATAATGATGAGTTTTGTTCTGTTGAGTTCGATAGATTCTGTAAGGATATTTGGATTGAAAGACATAAGACAACTCCATATAAATCACAACAAAATGGATTTGTGGAGAGGATGCACATAACACTAATGGAGAGGGATAGGAGTATGATGAGCATGGTGCTAGCCTTGAACAAAATTTTTGGGCTGAGGCAGTAAGCACTACATGTTATCTAATAAATAGATCTCCTACTTCGACACTTGTTGCAAAGACCCCTATGGAAGCATGGTTTGGTAAAAATACCTCAATGAGACATCTTAGACTCTTCAGCTGTGAGGCATATACTCATGTGCCTAACGAAAAGATGTCATGTGCCTAACGAGAAGATGTCTAAATTGGAGAACAAGGTGGTTAAGTGTATCTTCATCGGTTATGGATTGGTGTAAAATGGTACAAGCTTTGGGATCACGTTATAGAAAAGGTGCTCTATAGAAGAAGTGTTTTCTTTCCTGAGCAGAAACCTTCCACAATAGATTTACAGCTAGAGAAGGAAGAGAAACAAAAGGAGGTAGTTCAAATTCTACCCACTCCTAAGCAAGTTGAACTATGTATTCCTGCAGCACCTAATAATGAGTAGAGCTCTAGCAGCTTAGAGAGTTCAGAAGAGGAACAAGATCCTCAACCTCAATCTATGAGGAGGTCTATGTGTGATAGGAAACAACCTAAATGATACAGATATTCACCAGAAAGGTTTGGTTACTCATTCTTAGATTCTAGTTGTATCTTTTCTTTGATTGCTAATGTTGATGAGCATAGGATTGTTAGAGAAGCAATGGGTAGGCATGATGCAGATTCATTGATGGAAGCCATGAATGAAGAGATGGTTGCATTGAAGAAGAATGTAACATGGGATCTGGTACCTTTTCTTGAGGTACATAAACCTATTGGTTGTAAATGGGTGTTTAATAAGAAACTAGGTCCAAATGGTAGTGTTGAGAAGTATAAGGCATGTTTGGTTGTGAAGGGAAATTCCAAGGTGGAAGGAATTGATTATGGGGAGATATTTTCTCATGTAGCTAAGTTGACATCCATTCGGCTTTTGTTATCACTTGCAGAAGGTCGTGATTCGGAAGCCGAGCATATGGATGTGAAGACAACTTTCCTTCATGGTGACTTGGAGGAGGAGATTTACATGTGTCACAACCAGAGAATTTTGTGGAGAAAGGTAAAGAGAGTCTGGTATGAAAGCTAGAGAAATCTCTTTATGGTCTTAAGAAGTCTCCTAGAATGTGGTACCAGAAATTTGACACCTATGTGTTATCATTGGGATTTTTGAGATCTAAATCTCACCATTGTGTTTATTATAAAGCTGCGAATGGTGATATTCTCATTATTGTCCTATACGTGGATGATATGTTGTTCATTGGGAATAGGAAGAGAATGATTTCAGATTTGAAGTCTCAATTGTTAGCACGATTTGAGATAAAATATATAGGTGCAACAAGGTATATTCTAAGAATGAATATTAGAAGAGATAAAGATCATAGAAAGCTCTAGATCAACCAGAGAAAGTATGCGAACTTTGTGTTGGAGAGATTCAACATGACAGATTGTAGACAGTTAGTTGTTCTTATTCTACATGGGATAATTTTTTCTATGGAAGACTATCCAAAGTCTCTTGCCGAGATGGAAGACATGACTTGAGTTTGTTATTCAATTGTTTTTGGAAGCTTGATGTATGCTATGGTCTATACGAGGCAAGACATTGCACAAGCAATGGGAGTCCTTAGTTGGTTTATGGATAATCCAAGACGGGTGCATTGGGATGCAATGAAGAGAGTGTTCAGATATTTGTGGGGTACTTCCGAGTATTCCTTAGGTTTCCATGGTAATTTTACTAGACATTGATATTCCTTGAGTATTCAGGGGTATTTTGACTTTGATTGGGCAGGTGAGATTGATAGCAGAAGATCCACCAGTCGATATGAATTAACGATGTTTGGTGGTGCAATAAGTTGGATGAAAAAGAGACAATTTGTAGTTGTTTTATCCACAACTGAAGCTGAGTGCATGGTAGCTACTCATTCTTGCAAAGAGGCCATTTGACTTAAGATACTGTGTTCAACATTGGATTTAATGCGTGACATGTCATTATCTATTGTGATAACCGGAGTGTCATTTGCTTGGCAAAGAATCCTACTTTCCATGCCAGAACAAAGCACATTAACGTCCAGTTTAATTTTGTTCGTGATATGATGGAAGATGGAAAGGTGAAGTTGGAAAATGTAGGCACTCTGGTGAATGTTCTTGATGCATTGAAAAATCCAATGAGCACTGAGAAGTTCAAGTGGTGTGTTGGTTCGATGGGCCTTGGGACCTAAGCTATGATATGATGACTCCTATAAGGTCTTTGTCAAGTGGGATATTGTAGGGATTAAGGTGCCTCAACCTTAGGAATCCCAAGTGGTCTTTAATTAATTATTTAATTGGTCCTGTGTGATGATTTTAATTAATTTAATGTTATAATATAAATTTCCAAAGTGAAAGGAACAAGAGTTGAGGAGAAAACATAGTTGTGACACTTGTCACAAGGAAGGAACTTTGGAGAAGAAATTTTCTTTTGGTCTCTTCAAAACTCCGCCCTTGCAACAAGTGGCTGCATGGTTTGTTTTCCTTTCTTGTGCGTTCTTTTCGAAATATTTTCAGCGAGACCAAATCTTCCACATGGGTAGACTTGGAGAAAAATAGAAAGTTCTATTTTGGATATCACATTTGATGACACCTGCAAGATCATAGACTTTGCGTATTGTTTGTAATATTTTTTTTACTGTAAGACAATTTATCTGTGCTTTGGTGTGGTGGGTTTCTCCTGAAAGGATTTTACCAAGTTAAATCTTCTTTGTTATGTGTTTATGATAAATCTGAAATTTATTTGTTTGTGTTTTTATTTTATCTATATAACATTGTTCAGGGGTTTGCAAAGAAATTTGCCTTCTCTCCTTGGGGTTTTTCATTAGGAAGGTTGTTTCTACTCCATTGCTTTCCTTTTATTTTACAGATAGTATCTTTTGCATTTTATAATTATTTCCCACCAATACTGGGTTGTTAGATACTATACAGTCACCAAAAATATGGACATGTGATTACAGCCATGAGAGGATGACCTCTATTTAATTGCATTGACAGTAATGAAAACCACTTGGTATGATATGAAGTAGCAACTCTAAAAAATATCAATCATGAAATTTAGGTTTGAGAATGAATGAGTAAATGTTTTTAATCATGTCTACGAGGCCAAACGGTCTATTGGATTCATGGATAGTTAGAAACAAAAATTTTGCATAGTCCAAAACAAAATGCGTAAATCTCCTTTTCATTCTACATCTTGGACCTAGAAATATGCAACTCTTATTCTCTTATCTTCTTCAAACAAATTACCCAAGTTGTTCACTTTTAGTGTGTCAATATAATTTTTTTTGGATGAATAGGCAATCCATTAAATAAGTAATAGGTTTACACTATTTACCAAAAAAAGGGGCGGGAGGAAAAGATCACTCCTCCAGAGTCACACGAGCCCAGCTCAGAAAAAAGGAAACAACTTACAATGTCATAAACATAAAAAAAGCCTAAGCGGATAAAGTAGTAGGAGTGGAAGGAGGCGGATGATCCAAATCATTCTTTTTACCCCATACATTAGCAGGGTTATAAGGGGGGTCTGGAAGACTCCACCCATCCTCATCAGCCTCACCATCACCTTCATTGTCTTTCCACGAAGGAGATATTGCCAAAGCAAGTTGAGGAACCACCTTGGTGAAACTGAGCCAACCAAAGTCTAGCTAATCAAATCCATCAGGAGCCAAAAAGGTACCACCACCCATAGGTCACCCAGAAGAAAAGACACCATGATCCAGAGATACAGAACGATGATGCGGGAAATCCCTCCACCCACCAGAGTGGTGACGAGGAGCCTGGGAACAAGGCATGTGAGAACCGCAAGACTAAGAGTTGCAACCATGCCAATGGCCACTAGCTAGAGAATGGTCACCGAAGGCAATAGAATCTAGTGAAACTCTAGCAACCATATATGGGGCATTACCCCAATGATCAGGTAAATCCTGTAAGTGGCCCAGCTCCAGAGCTACTTTATTGGCCTGCACCTGGATCTGTAACATCACATTATTGCATATGCAAGATTTAGTGTACAAAGAAACATGAATATCAAGAGAGATATGAGAAAATAGAAAAACATTTCTATCTTTCTATAAACTGGAGAGGATTTCCATCCTGAAAAACATGCCAAACCTAGGTGAATTTGAAGGGAAGCCATGGGGAATCTACTAGCAAAGCCATGTGCCAAGAAAAGGGTTCAGGTTGAAATGGCTTTAAAAAATCATGAATACAAACCCACAACTGTTGAGCTATTTTATAGAACTAGAAGAGATGCATCAAGGTCTCAAGCATCTCACAAAAGGGATAGTGTGGTTAGGCACCCAAAGATGCCTGAGATGAGAGCCAATAGGCAAGCATTGCAAAATAGTACACTAGGAAAAATGGGCTACCTTAGGCTCAATAATGGCAGACCAAAGAGTCTGAAATTTGTGATGCCAAATACTCTTCGAATACTGCAAATGCCATCTACAATTCAAGGTGGTAACCATAGGCAAATGAGTCACAAGAAAGTGGTAACCCATCTTGGGTTTATAATTGCAAAAAGAAGTGTTGGGACACCAATGCCAATTTTTCCACCAAGGCCTCATAAAATGAATACCAATTTTGTATAGCATCTTCAAAGGCAAATCAAAGAGCACAAGCTCAAATGTCTGCTGATCTGGTCGAGCAAGGTGAAACTGGATCTGTAAATTTTCCTAAGAGTGTATACTCATAGTTGTATGAGAAAAAAGGTCACAAGGAGTAGAGATGCCACATTTATGAAAACGCAGAGCATGCACTCCAGGGACATGAGCGAAAGGGATCCCTTGAAACTGAATGAGAGGCGACTACCAAATATTGTGCTACTTGAAAGAAAGACCATCACGAAATCCTAGACCATCCCAATGAAGCCAAGGCTTCATAGCTTCCCAGCCACACCAAATGCTTTTAGAAAAAAAAAGTGCCTTGAATGCGCACTGCGTCTTTCATAAGAAGAAAACCAATCCCCTTCCAAGCTGACCTATTAACTGGGTGTCCTGAAGAAATACAATTCTGGAGCAACACTTTCCATGCTTTGTTGCCAGGAATATCTCTAATTACCCCTTTCACACAGAGGGATAAACCTTGTTTCTGACTGGACAAGAGGCGAAGTCCTCCAAGGTCTCAAGGGAGACAACATAAATCCTAAGAAAATCTGTGAAACAAATGATTATATGTGCCATTGGCCCATAGAAAGTCCCTCAAGATATTATCCAATTTACAATAAGACGCTCTATAAGGAGCCCAGCATGAGGAGTAATAAACATGAGTAGCAACAATAACTTTTGAACAAATCTAGAATTTACCAGCCAAAGAAAGAGGCTTGGTAATCCAGTAAGAAAGCTTCTTCTCGATCCTTGCAAGCACCGCATTCCAAAGGGAAACAATAGACCCTTGAAAGGCAAAGGGAATGCCCAGGAACTGAAAAATTTCCCCATTTTGAATCTATTTCCAACCAAACTGGGATAGCCAAAGGGGGGTAGGAAGAAAAGAATTCCTGCAATACTGGGTTTTGTGCCACTGAATAGCTGACCTAGAGGCTAAACAAAAAATTTCCAAACAATGAAGGGCTTCTTTGGCATTATTTTCCTCTTTGAGGAGAGTGAGAAATAAATCATTTGCAAAATGGCCATTAACAGGCTGAGAAGGTAAGTTGAACAGAGAAATCCCCCTGACACGTCCAGCAGAAATGACGAAGGCAACAAAATACCTAAAACCTTCCACAGCAAGCACATACAAGGATGGTGCAAGAGGGAATCCTTGGCGGATGGATCTATGAAGATCAAAAGATAAAGAGTGGCTACCATTAATGATGATGCAAGCAGAAGCATCACCAAAAATTATTTGAATAGACTGAATGAAGCGAGGACCAAAGCCTATATCTTTAAGCTTAGCAAGAATAAAAGGCCATTCAATTCGATCATAAGCTTTAGCAAAATCAATTTTAATAAAAAGGGCTTTCTGCGAAGAGCATCCGGCCCTTTCAATACCTTCACAAACCACAACAATATTTTCTAGAATAAACCTGGATTTAATAAAACCAGTTTTCTCAGGTCACACAATATGCAGAAGCAAATGTCTGATTTTGAGCGCCAAGGCTTTCACAATTATCTTATAGGAGACATTAAGCAATGTAATTGGTTGCCAATTACAAATATCTTCTAGATCACCAACTTTGGTAATGAACACTAATACATTTGGTCTATAATTCCAATGGAGGTTTCCGATGGAGAAGGTATATTGTGACCAAATTTGATTTTTTTTAAGAAATGCACGAATTCGTCAAAATTCTGATGATAATTTCACATTTGGCTTCAACAGAGAAGACATTAGCAATGAAATTTGTTTTTTTTTCAAAAAAGTGCCCTTGTTTGTCGAAATTGCGAGGACAATGGGCATTATCCTTAAAAAAAAAAAGAGGGCAAGTCATTTGTGACATTTGCAATCTTGCACAGGCTTCCTCGTCGAGCTCAACCCCTAGAAAGATCAAACGGCACACTCACCATTTGAGGTAGAATCTTCACCTTCATTTCGGATTTGCACAACATTTGCATGAGGAATTTTGGATTTGCATAATATTTGCATAATTTATGGAATTGCTTGTGTAGAATCTTCACGATTCGAGGTAGCTGAATCTTCGCCTTCATTCATTGATATGCATATATGAGAAATTGTGTGCGTCTCACCCATTGCTTGAGCTATCCACTGCATTTCACAACTACCCTTGCTTTGTCGTTCCTAGGTCATCAGAAATCTTTTAATGTTGCCCCCATGCCTCGGTTGTCGATGTTCAGTCTTCCCATTTCGCCACCATGAATTCTATACACCCCGGAGGGAAATCGACCTCTGCTTCTCTTTTCTCTCTCTCCCACCCTGCCCCTACCATGGCAATAGGACGTATACACGGCGAAGAATGAGCTTACCAATTCTAGGGACGTATCTAGCATAGGAAGAAGATATGCCTAAGTCTAAGAGCATACTATAAAGCATCTAATTTTAAGAGACTCGATTATTACAGTCATGATCAAACATAACATGCATCTTTCCAAAGAATTAGTTTCACGAAGATGTGTCTAGGCCTAGAAGACAAAAAAAGTAGCTATAAGTTACAACAGTCAAAAGCATAGGGATATATACCTATGATTAAGAATTAAAAGGAGTAAACGATAGTCTAAGTCAGATTTTATAGTGAAATGAAGTGCATGTTGTCACAATAGTCTTATCAATTAAAATGATTGTCTTTCATCATTAACTTCAAATAAAACAATGACATCGTCACCATGCTAGATCACATTTAAAATAGTTTCAGATGGGAGTCACGGTTATTTTAACTGTCACAAAGTACACATTCATGAAGTATTAAATAGAATAGCCAAGACAGAGGTCCTCATGAGAGGAATACAAGTTCATTGTATGTGTAAACAGTCTTTAGGATTACAACACACAAATTTTCATTTACAATCAAAGATCACAATGATAGTGAAGACCTACATAGTCCTAGAGGAAGTAAAGGGACAACCCAGGCTTGTGATTTGGGTTCAATATCAACATCAATGAATACCATAGAAGTAGTGATAGAAAAAACAATGTATATACTACTTGTTACTATTTTGTGGCTGTCTCTTTTTTATAGGCTTTGTCCTAACTTTTTCTCTTTGGTTGGGTTGTCACTGAGATTTACATTTCAAACCTTTGCCCATTATCTCACTATTATTAATTTGGCTAGGACTGTTATCACTTGTACTTTTCCATGTGTATTTGGTTCTTATTGTGTATCATCTTCTCATGACTTCTTCAGGAGGCTGACACAACACTATCCTAGAAGATCTTTACTATATTTTCAATGAAACTTGGGTTTTTTACTTCCTAATTTTGTTGGTGTAGCTATTCCTTCCTATGTCTTCTTGTAATTTGTGCTTCAAAGTGATGTGTTGCTCACAATTCTTTTCCTTAGACCTATACATAAGGCTTGTCATTGTCATCTACATACCGCAGTTATACTATGCTCTCAGACTTAGGCATATCTGTGTTTCCTTGTACATTTATAAATGTGCATGAGAGTCATCTTGAACCAGTTCTAGGGAGGTATCTAGAAGAGGAAGCTTCATAACATTACACTTTGTGTTAATATGTTCCAAACATATATGTAAATAAAAAATTGAAAAATATACCTCAATTTTGAAATGCTTTAATGTTTCTAGAACATGTTAGTGTATGCTTTTATCATAGAAAAACATAATGTAGTTGATCATAACTGATGTAACAAAGTTGTATCTTTGAATGTCTTGTTCCTTGATTATAGATCTATGCTCAATTGATTTGAATTGCTTGATTGAAAACTTGGTAGATGTGGGTTGGAGTTAATAGGGGTTTGAAATGAGAAATAGACTTGTATCTATATGCAACTTGCACCTTTTCAAATTGAACTTTTCGAAAAGTCCAAATTTGGAGAGGAAATTCCTACTATTTGTGAATCCAACATTCATCTTTCAAATTTTAGGTCCAATTGCCATGAATAAGGGTTCCCAAGACCCTAGTCCTAGAACATTATGCCATGAGGAACATCATGAGTAAGGGAATGAACCAAATTTATTGAAACGTTCTGAAACCTAAGTATAATTAGGCATAAATAAGGCACAACCACTAAAGTGAGTCCAAACCTAGTGTATATTTATAAAGAGATACAACTTATGATGCAATATTTAGCCCCCTCTTAGCAAGAGTCTAAAATTATGCTCATGTACTCTTGGGAAAATATGGAGAAACCAAATATTCTTTCACCAAGATATTGAAGAGTCAAGATGACTACAAGTTTGGAAAGGTGGTAGCTCCCAAGACTTATGATATTCTCAATCTACAATATTGAGATAAAAGGGAAGTACAAAGTGAGTAATATGAGAAACATTGGTAACATACATGGAGCATGCAAAACACAAAGTTATGACATTTAGAACTAGTAAGATTCATATATTCTCACTAGGAACCATGTCAAAAAGACAAGGCATAGATCGAGGACTAGTAAGATCCTTACATAGTTACTAGGAGTCATGTCAGAGACACATAAAGCATGATGCCCAAGTTAGTAAGATCATCTAATACCTAGTCATAGATCACATTCTAATAACAAATAGAAGGTCATATCTTGGTAACCTAACTAGTCCATGAGTAGTGGCTCAAAATGTTATCAAAGCTAGGTTAGGTTAGGAGCCCCAAGAACCTATAATGTGTCTTATAATCAGTGTTGAAAATAATCTACACTCAATCCAACAATGGAATGGTAAGAAAGTGGGCAGTAGCTCAATGGTAGAAAAATATATTAACAAATAGAATGCCTTAATTTGGATTCCTAGCTATTTTATGAGTATTAGCTTAACATTTTCATGTGTAAATAACATCTACTCCCACCTTTACCATAGATCCAACTTCGACCATTTCTCCTTCCACAACCTCTAGTCACCTTCATGTACCAAAGCCACTAGTACCACACCTTTAGTACTTATATCCTTCACTTATCATCCACCATATGCCCTACTTATCAAATTTATTTCTTCTACATGTAAAAGCCATATGCACAAGATGGAATGACAATTGGTAGATGTAAAAGCCATATTCCACAACCTTTGCTAAAATCCTTTATGCCAGTGCCAAAATGTGAGGTTTGTAACAAGCTGCGACATCCATCAAAGCATAATAGAGATGAGATTTTTAACAAGATGGAATATCAAACAATGTAGGAAAGCATCGATTAAAAATAAATACAAGATTGCAGTTTATAGAGTTTACTTCATTTTGTCTTTTTGTGGCATTGAATTTCATAGTGTTTTAAAGAACATATCATAGTTTTTCCAGCCTAGTGTTTACCGAGAGGAGTAAATAATGTATAGTTTGGTCTCCCATGCATATAAATTCACCCAAATGTGTGGGAAGACCATTGTTCATGCTATGTATCATATTATGTTGTGTGCAGGGCTCCAAATTAGATTTGGTACGTGTTTGGGCATGAGGACAGTCTGATATCTCTATGTATCAGACAGTAAAAAGTAGTAAGAGTGAAGAATTTGGTGGAAAGACCAAGCGATAGGTATTTTGAAGTGGTTGATGACAAAGAGAGGGGTCAAGGGACCCTATGAAACCTTCGCAAGGGTTTGTGTATCAAAACCAAATGAAATAGATTAAATTTCTATGATTGTCCTAAGGGTATTGATTGTCACAGTCATAGTTTTACTAGTGATATTATTTTTGTTTTGACAGAGTTGTGTTTGTAAACATAAGTGTGGACATGTAATGGATTCATGAGATGTCTTAAGACTACATCAATACTTAACAACAACATAGTGTGTAGGCACCTAAAATATGAAAGGACTACATATTGGAAGGCGTGTGTGATGATGCCATGAAAGGTCTGATATCCCTATGTATCAGACTGAGAAAACCACTGAAAGACAAACAAAAAAATGCATTGAGAAGGCAAAAGGTTCAATTGCCTAATGTTTGTTGTTGAAGTGATGTGTGGGGACCCTGCCAAGTCAAATACCTTGTTGTAGTTTCAAAGTGTGGAAAAAGAATAAGCATTTTATTTACCGTCCTAATAGACCATCCATCATAACAATGATTACCAATGATGTGTGTGTTACAAACAAAGGTCTAGAGGAAGGCGCTTTCTATTGTAATACCAAGTGAGTGTTCATAGACCTTGTGTAGGGTCCTCCAATACTAGAGTAAGGAGTTCGAAGCCTAAATACATTGATTTGGCCTTGTGGCCATCAATCAGTGTTGACCCAATAGGAGAAGTCTTGAGACTGATAATTTTGGAAGTTTGGCATTGTTGAGAGCCAACACCTGTGTAAACCCCGTCTTCATGTATTATGATTAGTTGCCATGATACTTGACCCTATCCTCATGGTGTTGGCTCCATTCATATTGGTGTGTTTTGTTGAAGAAACATGATGTGAGAAGTTTGATGTAGAGGCAAGGGTAGAACTCAGTATTTCATATTAGTGATGTACAACTTCTTATTAATAACTTCTTAAAATAGTTATGTACTATTCCAACTTAGAGATTGAGCTCAAGATTACGAAAATATTCCATTATAATTTTTGGCCCATCATCGAGAGTCATTGCCCATTTGGACAACCTACCCACCACATCGTTTCTTGATCTAATCGCATGCCAAAATTCAAATTCCTCAAAAGTTTCTAATAAATGCTTGGCAATAGTTATATATTTATTCAAATTTCAAGCATGTATTTCACCCTTTTTTATTGCATAATAATAATCAAGGAATTTCCTTCAAGCTGTATTTTCAAGAAGCCCAATTTTTTTTCAGCATTTTCAACTCTTCAATAGCTGTCTAAGCCTCGACATCATTGTTCTTTCCCTCCACAAGTTTTGAAGCTCATATTTGGATCCGTTTTAGGGAGCATGTCCAAATCTTCTTATGTTGCTCAGATCTAGGTGTGTGCCTCAATTTGATGACTATAGCTCACTGTTTCCGCATGTTTACCTTCATTTTCAACACTTTTCCCTAATTTCAGCATTTCAACTCACAAAAGAGGGTAAACAAATTCACACGCCCTTGAATCCAATTAGAATTCAGTCCTTATCATTAGTGGTTTGTTATTGAATCTATTGGATTCACCCCTCTTTTGAATGTCATGGCAAATTAGCGGTTTTTATATATCGAATGGTGGAAACCCTAATTTTTCACCATTACAGAGATGAAATATGTCTTATTATATTTTATATAAATGTTTTAGATATGTTTTATACTAATTAATTATAATTTCATTATATCAAAATAGTCGTTTTTCATATATATAACTATTTGTATAGCTTGTTTCACATAAAAAATCTTAAATCATTTATTTTTTTTTATATTAAAGTAATGTATGTCCATTATAAAATTTAAATATTATTTTAATTTTATTTATTTTGATCATTTATTTGTCATTCTTCTCTAAAATAAAAATAAAAATAAAATAAATATTTCTCTTGACTATTCTACATAATCATTTGTTCACTTATTTGTATAAGCATAACTTTATTAGAAAATTATAGAACAAACTCCTTAAAAATATAAATTATTGTTTTTTCTCTAAAATAAAATAAATAATAAATAATAATTCTATTACCTACTCTCCACAACAAGTTATTTGCTGAAGGGCATAAATTTAGTGTACAACTATAGAATTAACCTTTTAGAAATGCCCCATTCTCTCCTAAAACCCAAAAAAGAAAATAATATTTTCTTACCTACCTGACAACTATCTCATCACACGCTGCTCACGAGGCATATGTTTAGAGAAAAATTATACAAACAAATCCTTGAAATCTTAACAACTCTATGTAACCATTGGATCACTTATTTGGCACAACTTATTGGATCACAAGATAGGCAACTCCTTGAAAAATGAAATTATCGGTTTTCCTTGAAAATAAAACAATGTTTCTCTTACCTACCCTTCTTAACTATTGGATGGTTTAAATTAAACCATTAATTTTCCCTACCTACCCACTACCTACTTTGAGTAATTTCTATTTAGACATTCAACTATTTATTTTTCTCCATGGCTCAATTTCCTCTAATGTGTCTTGTATCTAATTGCATTCGCTTGTTTGAATGGCCAAGAAGGTACAAAACTTGTGGATTAGGAGTAGAGTGTGTTCAGAATTTTAATGTTGCTGTGCTATGACAATAAAAAGCTTTCAATGGATGGAGGAAAGTAAATCTTTCAATTTTGAGTTCATTTTTTCCCCTTTTTGAATATAGAGTCTAGGTTGTTTCATTCCTCGAGTGTGGTGGAGAACACCAACAATAGGGAGGAGACAAGTAGAAGAAATGTGTCATCAAGATGGAGGTCAAGAAAGGTAAGTATTATATTTCCTTTGTCCTTAATAGTTTTATTCAAAACTAGTAATTATGTCAAGAGGCATGTACAATGAAGTCAAAATGTCCCTAAACAAAAATCCATTTTTGAAACAATTTGACATGCGAATGAGAGGTAAATGCATGAAATATGTTATGTTTCAGTTTTTGTGGAAGTGTTGTTTTATTATTCCAAATAAAATAGAACCCTCACCACTTGGTGTTTAGTATTTAGAAAAAACATTTATTTTACAGATGATTCTCTTCTATTATAAGATATCTCTATTATTTTTTACATATATTTTTTAAATATTTGATATACTAATATTATAAAATTCATATATATACTGATTCATGTTCATGTGCATGCAGGAAGGAGAAGATAATGGTAGATTTTTATTGCAGAAATTATGCAATAAATGATTTGTAATTGATATTGCATCCTGATAGAAAAAGTTTATTACAATATTATTGTGATCCCAGAACAAGCCAAAGCCGCTACATGGATACTGAGAACCCCATGCAGCCACTCCTGGAGGTTGCCTCGGGTCTGCCATGTGGCCGAAACCATTATCTGCACTGTGCTCGGAGGAGACAGATTGGGCCTGTTTTATGAGAGCAAACGGAATCGTCTGCGCCAGGCAACCAACCCTGGCGTGGCGGCTACTTTTCATGAAGGTACCAGATTATATATATCTTTGTTGGGAACGTTTCTGCCGGCCCCTTCTTCCTCTGGATCCTCTAGCTGGGGTTCACCATAAGGGCAGGTTGTGAGATACAGAATCTGATACCTTCCATGGCGCGGCATCACATTGCAGACGATTCCGTTGGCGCTCATAACGCAGTCCCCGAGCAAAGTGCATTATACTCTCGGCCATATCGCAGTCCCCCGACCACTTCAAGGAGGAGCGGCCGCATGGCGTTCTCATTATCCCGCGAAGGCGTTTTGGGCTTGTTCTTAGACACAGGATGCCGTCCCCAGGGCTTCCCAAGGAGGCGACCATCTTGTATCTCCAAGAGAATGGGAGCTTCTCCGAAGAATTGAATAACCTTGTGGACAGCATTCTTTGTGATTATATGAAGCCCTTAGCTTGCAGAGGTTGGGAGTGTTTAAGAAGTGTATTTTTAGTGTGAAGGGCAATTGTATCCTTTTTCTCTAAGTGAACTGAGTGTTCTTATCGGTGTTACAAGTAGTACACTTGTGACCTTCTTGACCAAAAGCATTGCAGACAATGGGGACTTTCATATTCAATTTCCTCCTGACCCACTTACCATACCTATAAAAGAGGATAAGATCAGAAGGGAGAACCTTATCATATTCCACCAACATGTAGGATATCTCAAACAATAGATGCTTGATGAATTTAGTGATAGGGTTAAAATCATATTTAAAATTGTCTCAAAGTGTTAGTAAAAGACATGAGAACCTTTTCACTCCAAAATTTGAGTGACAAATGGACTCAAACAAGGAACATAAATTTATTTTGAGAGTTGAAACCAAAGGATCACCTGGGAAAACAAAGGTCATTCAAGAAAAAGAACCAAGGTTCCCCATTATGGATCTTGAAACAATCCTCAAAATCAGGAAAGGAATGTTGCCACAAAATGTGATGATAAGAGAACTACCTAGCCATTCCAACAGACTCGGCAAGAAAAGTGTCTATAACGTCCACAAAAATCTGCTATCTATGGGGAGAAACAAGAGTCACCTTTGGCTCGTCCTACACAAAGCTTGTAGACGGAACCGAAACTCCAGGAGCTTCCACACCCACATTCATATTTGAACTATTCAAAAACTCTTCATTGAGGTCATTGTCTTCATCTTGAGAGTCATCAAGAATACAAATCCATTAAAGTCCTCGATGCAAAAAGTTTTGAATCTTGCTAGAGACAAGTGGTGAGGGTTCTATTTTATTTGGAGTGTACTATTAGTGGTTATGGCTAACTTGGCACACCCACATATCTTAAAGGACTTTTTGTTGTCTTTGTATGCCACTTACCTGTTTCTAGCTATTGTTCTAGCTTTTGGGTAGTAAGAACAATCGTTTTTTATAGCTATTGTTCTAGCTTCTGGGTAGTAAGAACAAATTCTTTTTGTTTTCTCTGTATTCAACTTAACTAATACACACTATTTAGAATTTAATAAAAGTACTTATGAAGGCATAAACATTAATGACATAAAAAATTATTAATTACTATGAATATGAAGGAGTAGATAGTAAAAGCTAGATCAATATTTGAAAGAAATTAAAGATGCAATTTTTCACATGTCTTAAAATAGGTGGTATTCTTAGATATCAATCTTCAACTCTTACTATCTCTTTGTCACTGTATTTGATTATACTTTTTCTTTTCATACAATACTTTTAAATTTTATAAGAATAGCAAATAATTTTGATAATTAGGAATATAAAATATCTGTTGTATGAAATTTTCATCTAAACTTAAATAGTAAAAACGATTGTATATTATATCTTTTTGTGTTGAGAATAGAAGCTTGTTAAGGGTTTGGGACCTTTGTTCCCGCCAATTGGATGCTCTGGTCAAAAGCCTTGCATTCTTAAAGGGATGCTTCCTTCTTGGTGTCTGTTGGTCTCACTGCTTGTGAATTCCAATTAATAATGTAATCCAAATTATATTATAAAATATTTCAATTTATTAATTGATAACAAATTTTTTATTTTATATTAAATTTTCCTATTAAATATTATAAATGAAATTAAAATGTAAGAAGAGAGTTTTTTATTTTATATTAAATTTTCCTATTAAATATTATAAATCAAATTAAATTAAAATGTAAGATGGGAGTTCTTCTAGAATACAAGTTTGTAGTGGATGCCTCCATCATTCAATACTAATTACACAAACCGATCATAAATTATTTAAACTTTGAGTGTACCTTCTTAAATTTATTTTAATTTTTTATTGAGATTCACCGAAACGTTTTCTTCAATAATATGATGTAAAAAAAGAGTAATATTAGTGCTCCAGTTTTACATATGAATTTGGGTCTCCAATACACTGCCCCTTATTTGTTTTATCCAATGCATGTCCTCTCTAACAAGAACGACATTACAACATTTAGTGTCACACCATAGTAATCATAGTAATCCAAGGCAGCAAATCTTAAATCTAAATATTAAATTTTTGCTATCACCTCTCGCCTACAATCACCTTTATATAGATTTCAATCACTCTATTCTTAAACTCATCCTTGTTTCAGCGGTTGTTTGACAAAGTTTAGCAGCAGAGAAAAATGGAGAATGAAGAAGGAAGAGAGATTCTTATTTTTGGTAAAAGGATTCGAGTAGGAGGAGAGAACAATGGGTCTGTTTCTCATGAGAATGGAAATGAGAAAGGAGAAAAGAGGAAGTACATTAAATCTTTAATGCCCAGGATTCGTTGGACCTCTGATTTGCATGATAGTTTTCTTCGAGCAGTGCAACAACTTGGAGGTCCCAACAGTGAGCATTCATTCAATCTTTCACTTTTCTTTATTAAGTTTTTTGTGTCGGTAGATATAGAATTCTAAATTCGTTTTAGTTTTGATATTGGTTTAGAATTCTAAATTTTTTTTAGTTTTGATATTGGTTTAGAATTCTAAATACTGTATAATATAAATTATGTTTGATTTATCTAGAATATCTTGTTCATACTTAATCCAATCTGTCCATCTATTTGTTATTTTTTTTTTCATTGAATTGTTGTAAATTTAATACTCTATTTACAGAAGCATCCCCCAAACAACTTGTAGAGCTCATGGGTGTTGAAGGGCTTACCCACCCTCAAGTGAAAAGCCATCTACAGGTACTGCTAAATTAATGTAATCACCCATGAGTTTGTAATAGGAAAAAGAAACCCTAATTCTAATATATACTTTTTTTCCATTTGTTTTCTCATTCTCTCCCAAATAAATCCTTAGTTTTTCATTGTTATTGACAAATGCAGGGATATAGATGTAAACTTCAAAAGCCAACATAGAAGCTTCCTCAATCAAATGCAGGTTTATTACTCGAAGATAAAGACAAGTCACAAGTCATAACTTCAGACAAGCTTCTAGTTTAAATATTTTTTATTGAAAACAATGGCTGCAATGCAGCTTTAGTGGCTGCAAAGGACTGCAAAATTGATGATTTTGATTTTGATTTGAGAACTTGTAGGTTAATCGTACTGAAAAAACTCTTATTATAAAGCTTTCCAGAGGATAAACTGGGTTATGTTATTTGTCAGCTACCTTCAGGAAAATAATCTCCAACTGTTATTAAAGTTTCGTATTCATGTTTATGGTGGTGTTCTTATTTTACTTAGATCTGCTCCTTCCTTGTTGGATGGTTTTCACTTGACTTTCATTCATCCATGATGGTATTGTTTATTCTGATCCTCAATTTATCTGCAGCCTATATGGACTCTTTTTCCTCTCTGACATGTAAAGTTCGTAGTTTAATAATTTATTGTTAGTTATAAGAATTTTGATCATTCTGATCCTTATGGTCTCTTTTTTTTCATCTGTCTCACATGCCAAGTTAGAGAAAAAAATTTCGAGAAGAAAACTGGAATTAAAGATATGATCTTGCTTGTTGTTTTTATTTATTGTTTCTCTATTCGAACTCTGGAGCATATATGCTATCTAGCTTTTAGACTCTACTTTTATTTTTTTTATTTTTTTCAAAACTCCCCTTAATTTTTGTATGGACAGTTTAAAGATGCAAAATTGTTTTCATAATATTTTTTGACAGATCATGTAGGATCTGTAATATGTTTCATATGTAATTAAAATTCAAAGTAATATACTATTCTGGCTCTGCCCTTTGCTTACTAAAAAAAAGTGTCAAAACTGACATTAGTAATACATTATTCAACAGCCTGTGCAATTGTTAGGTTTATGTTCAAATTGATAAATATACATTTAATAGTGTTGTTATTATAATAATATATTCTTTGTTTTGAAAAATTTCTACGAAGTATTAATTGAGTATTTGATATTAAACTACAATAATATTTGTAGAGTAATATTAATTTTTATGAAATTATTTTTGTTATTTGAAATACAATTCTCTATTATTTGGTGGCCTTTTTGGTATAGCCAATCTTGTGAAAAGATAAGTGATTCATAGAAGATTTCTTGGTGGCAGCACTGCTGATTTTGTATTTCTTGTATTAATGCAAGGCCTGTTAGTTGAAATTTTTCTTTAGCTGATTGTTCTTGTCACACAAACACCTTTTTTATGGTTAGTCAATTCCCTATCCAATTGTATTCTACCACGTATACATGACAATACTTTCAATTTGTTTTTTGGAAAGGATTTGTAATGTGAAATAGAAACTGTAAACAGCATTTAATATGGAAGGTAAAGGTATAAACTTAAACAAACCAGAAATTAATTCATATGGGTTTATATTTATAATTATAAAATAAACAAAAGTTATTGGCATAAAAATGAATCAATTCAATTTTGTTGGTTAATTAGTAATTTAATTTATATTATATATTATATGTTGTAAAATATTAATTATAAAATTTGTATTTCATTAAATATTATATCTTATTCATGTTGAATATCTTATGTTTTAAATATTTGTTTGTATTTTTTATATATTAAATTTATATTTAAATTATATATATTATTATTTATTACTTTTTTATTTAACAGATGTTATTAAATACAAATAACTAGTAATTGCATCTTGGTGTGCAAAGGGTATGTCGAATAGGTGTGGAAGGTCAATTAGGGGAAACTATGGTATTTTTTTGCATAAATTTGTAGACTACATGAGATCAATTAGTAGGCCATTTAAAAAATGATGTTGTTTGTGCAAAAAAGGGTCTCAATGGAGGAGTGATAGCTTCAAATCCACTTTGCATCCACTCACAAGGATCCTTGATCATAATTGAAATAAAACATTTGAATTAGGAAGATAATTTTTATTTTACCAATGATCTCATGTTATGTTTCCAATGAGGTAAGAGGGAGAGAGGTAGAGATATGGATAGAAACGGGGAGACATAGAGGTAGAGATATGGATAGAAACGGGGATATATGTTTACAAACTCCCTTTTTATGGTTAGTCGCTTCACCGCGTATACATGACAAGACTTTCAATTTGTTTTTTTGGAAAGGATTTGTAATGTGAAATAGAAATTGTAAACAACATTTAATATGGAAGGTAAAGGTATAAACTTAAACAAACAAGAAATTAATTCATATAAGTTTATATATATTATTATAAAATAAAAAAAGCTATTGGCGTAAAAATGTATCAATTCAATTTTGTTGGTTAATTAGTAATTTAATTTATATTATATATTATATGTTGTAAAATATTGATTATAATATTTGTATTTAATTAAATATTATATTTTATTCATGTTCAATATCTTATGTTTTAAATATTTGCTTGTATTTTTTATATATTAAATTCTTATTTAAATTATATATATTATTATTTATTACTTTTTTATATAACAGATGTTATTAAATACAAATAACTAGTAATTGCATCTTTGTGTGCAATGGGTATGTCGAAGAGGCATGGAAGGTCAGTTAGAGGAAACTATAAATAGGGGAGAGGTAGAGATGGAGATAATATTCAAATGACATGCTACTCTAAGAATAAATCCCCTAGGACACATGATATCATTAAATTATTGGGATGAAATGAGTAATCAAAAGTTATTTTTTCTGTATTGATCTCTCACTCCAAACTTTTAATTTACATTTTAACTTGAAATATTTAATTATATAAATAAATTTTTATAGATAATTATTCTATAATAAATTAAAATTTAATACTTAGACAGAAAATTATAAATGAAATTAATTCTATTATCTTTTAACTATTATTTTCAACTTCATAAGAAGACAAAAATAATATAATACAAATTTAATAATAAAAATATATATATTTTTCTTAAAAACATAATCCTAGTTTAATTTTAAAAATCTATATACTAATAATTATAATACTAAAATTAATCTTGAATTTAATTATTAACTTGTAATGTACTATTATATTATTTCAATTATATTTATGTAATATTAATACTAACTTGTCTTAATAAAAATAATTATTAATAATTGTAGAAGTGAAAATAGACATTTTCGAGTGACTTTATAAAATATTTAAATTTATGATTAAAATATTATTAAATTATTTTGTATATATTAAATCAATTTAAAAATTGGCCTATTAATGGGCTTGCTAGGGCTAATCTAGGATTCAAGAACCTGAAGGTGGTGGAGTGGTTCAAGCCAAGGGAAGGATGGTATAAAATTAATATTGTAGCAATTGGAGCTTCAAAACTCATGGAGGGAATGAACAATGATGTCGAGGCTTAAGCGAGTTGAAAATGGTGAAAAAATTGGGCTTCTCAAAAATACAACTTGAAGGAAATTCCTTGATTATTATTATGCAATAAAAAAAAGTGAAATACATGCTTGGAATTTGAATAAATATATAACTATTGCCAAGCATTTATTAGAAACTTTTGAGGAATTTGAATTTTGGCATGCGATTAGATCAAGAAACGATGTGGTGGATAGGTTGTCCAAATGGGCAATGACTCTCGATGATGGGCCAAAAAGGATAATGGAATATTTTCGTAATCTTGAGCTCAATCTCTAAGTTGGAATAGTACATCACTATTTTAAGAAGTTATTAATAAAAGGGTGTGGTGATGATGTGATATTACATGGGTAGCACTTGGTGCTAACAATTGTGGATGGCTGGTGACTATATTTTAATATGGAGGACACCTTTTTCTTGATTATGCTAAGGCAACAAATAACATTTATGAGAAAATGCACTAACATAAGAATGAAAAATATTTTTAAATTTTATGCAGATATTTTCATTCAAATCAAGGAAATCCTCTTGGGTGAAGAGTTTTTGACAGCTATACATAGCTACAACACAAATATAGACATTGTGTCAATGGTGGTGATGTATGTGTTGGAGTTTGGATGAAAAGAAGATTTTGAGTGGATGTTGAAGGGTTGTGTGAAAAATGATTAGTTTCATGGTTTGCATTTGATGTTGGAAAGGGCAATTTTAGGGGCAGGGTTTATGCTTGCAGAGGTGGCTAAGGGCATAGATGAGAAGACTCCTCAATAACTAATGGAATTTATTCATATCCATTGGGATTAGTTGATTCATTACATGTGTATGAAGGAACAATAACGAGCCAAAGGAAAGAGGAAGGTGGGGATAGAAGAAGAACCAGAACCAAGATTCGAGATAAAAGACTAGTGGGTTAATGGGCCTTTGAAAGCATTGAGGAAGAAATGAAAAGAAAATGATTGATTTTTATTTAAAACTTGTTTATGTAGTTACTTCATTGACTTTTATGATGGGACATATGAATTTTGATATTATCATCTCCTTGTTGTCTCCCTTGTTATCATTTGACAATGTGATATACCATGGGGGTATTGAGCTCTTTGGGGCCTATACCATGCAATGTGTTGTGAACCAGCCAATTCTAGTTGAGATGCTGTATTGTTTGTTTTTATGTTCACTACTCAGTGATTTATTATCATATTTTATTTGAATTAGATCCATCACACCCAAAAATATTTAGATGTTAGACAAAATTATTTGATGCACAAGAGGTATGCTAGTATCTAGGTATTTTTAATACATTATACTCTTACTTCTAGAGCCATTAGGATGAAAAATGATCTAGTTTAATTCAAATGGCATGATCCAGTTAGTTTAGGACATGCATCACCCTTCATAGTCTATTATTGAGGTATATATATGCTCCTAGGAATAAAAACTCCAAGGAAATATTCTATGAGATGCAGTACTACTCAATTATTGGTCCTAAAAACAAATCATAATATACCAAAACTCTTGTGTCTACCAATTTAGAGAGAGAGGATGGCATGCCTCATGTTGATTGATAAAACATTTATTTAAAAATAGGATGAATTTGAGTGGGGAGGATATAATTTGAATGGAAAGGGATGTTCAATATAGATTTGTAAATTTTTTGCTTCCACTTGGAGGTTTAATAATGATGAGGCTTTGCCCAAAATATCACACACATCATAGGAGAGGATCCAAAGGTTATTATGTTACTAAAATATTACTCACATATAAAGAGAAATTGTATATTAATATGAATTAGTCCTTTGATAGTATGAAATACTACAAATTATGGTTATAGACACCACCATTAAAAGGAGACGTGAATGTTAACTATTCAAACTAAAGGAGTTGTAGACAAACAAATGAATTTAATTAGAAATTACATTCAAATTCATTATAGCTGAGGAATTATGGTTAACCTAGTTAAACAAATGCCATATATAAACTAATGTTAATCTATAATTGAATTTAACTAAGACAATTTAAAGTTAATGTAGAACATTATATCTAAGAATTTATACTTTCAAAATAAACTAATATTTTTGAAATACTATCATGAAAATTTAAAATTGAATACCTTTTCTTTGTCTATAATATGTTTGCATGTTTTCTTCATATAATTTTTATTTCATTTCTACTTAATGATATAAATCACTCTTATTTTGCCTTATCTTTTTATTTCCCATCTCCTTATTTGTAAAAAAATAACTTAAAAATTCCTTTGCCAAAATTTTGATCTTGCAAAGTATCCCAACAAAGAAAAAGTTTGAAAAAGAAAAAAAATGAAAGCATTAGATATTGATGTTACAAATATATATTTAAAAAATTATAAATTTATCCTTTGTATTAAAAAGGGTATGCATGACAACATAAATGTCATTTTTTAGCAATGTAGTGTACTATAAAAAATATATTATTGAGAGTTACATTTAAAATTTACAATTTAGTTATAGTTTTTTTTTTAAATATTCAGAATCTACAAACAAAATCCCACAAATTAGTAGTTCATATCGTCTTGGAATTATTAACATTTTAGTTGGTATAGGTGTTAAAAAGTGAAGATTAAGTTAAAAAAATGATTTCGATGCCCAACATTGGCCAAAAAGTGGACCTCATTGTTATGTGATTATCCAAGTAGAGGTTTTAGGCTAGACCTACTTGTCAACTATTCATGGGTCAACAAATATATCTAAACTCCAACCCTAATTTACCATTGAGTTCTTTAATTCTCTCACTCTAGCATAGGTTGGGTTGTATTTCTGAGCGTATAATGGAATTATTGATGTTTGACTATTCTCATACATGAATATGGTGGCATGCCAAATATTTGAGCTCAAAAATTTCACTAGCATACACTAAAATAAACTTGAACCCCAAACTCTAACAATTCTTAGAAATCAAGTAGGAAGAATTCCCAATATCTAAACTTTGACACCTCCCTAGCATGAGCTAGATAAAAAAAAAATCCGAACCTTGACAATACTTAGGTATGAACCAGGCCACAATCCCAATGTGTGGTCCCTAATGCCTTACTAGCATGAATCAATCAAAAGTGTGAACCCCAAATCTCTGTAAAAAGTCTTTCCATTAATATTTTAAATAGGACAGGAGAACAAATATACCATGTAATTTCTCATCAAACTTTTAAGGATTTTATATGAAATGGTTTCTATATTGACCTATTCTCCTCCCATAATTATCATAACTACATTCACAAATTATGTGTAATAATGTAGTTAGAGGTAAGGATTTACCATAAAATGAAAGATGATATGACATTGTCCAAGTACCTATAGAAAGGTCACAATTATAGCATTAGTTGTAACATCTCCACTTAGGTGTTTTTGGGTATTATTGCTAATAAATTTATTTATATTTTTAATATTATTAGAGTTTCTAAACCCTAGGTAACCATTCAAAGTTATGTAGATTAGTAGTTTTATTAGTAGTCTTGTTACATTCTTTGAATGTATGCCTACTATTGACCTGTGAGAAACTTTGTATAATTCTTTTCTATTATTAATGAAGGTACAAAAAATTTAATTCGAGTGAACATTACCATTTAGGACATCAATGATGATTTTTGAGTCTCATTCTAGGTTTGATTTGTTAAAGGAATATCTAGAATCTTGAAATATATCTAAAATCTAGAGGTAGGCTTTGGAATCAAAAATAATAATTATGCATGTATCGCTTTGAAATATAGATCATATTCTCCTCTCTAGGTTACTTACTTACAAATTATCTTAAATATTATATTTCTACTCCTTAATAAAGATAAGCTACTTGATAGTTCAGAGTTGAACACCAAGTGAATTATGTTGAGGAGAATGCTCTATACAGACATTTTTAAAATATCTGTCACTTTTATTCCACAAATTCTCTTATGAATTATTCTAGTACCGACTCTTCCAAATCTAGTTATGCTCATATATCTCGTATGTCTCCTTATCACTAAACCAATGACCCTTCAATTGTTTCATGTACCTCATTCAATTATTTAATGATTTGTTAAAAGTCTTATGTTTCTTCGTCTACAACTAATATAATGTTCTCTTCTCCAATAATATTATCTCATAGAGCCTATGAAATAAGCTCTAATTATTACATTACAATAGAAATAAACAAGTGGAAGGATTCTCTGGCTAAAATACTAATGGTTGAAGCACGACAACTTTGTGAGCTTATGATTCAGTAAATAGTCTTATATTTCTTCTTTCATAAATAATATAATGTTCTCTTCTCCGATAACCTTAATTAATATATCCTATCACATTACTTATGGTTAATAGTTTATAATAGAAATAAACAAGTGGAAGGATGATCTAGCTAAAATACATAATACAAATGATGGAAGCAAGATGGTTTTGTTATCTTATGTTAAAATAGCAGAGAAAAAATTCTAAATTTGTGTAGTTGGTTTAGATTTAGAGGAGCTTTATATGGTTTAGATGAAAAATTGGAACAAATATTAAGATATATAATTTTTATTTTAGATGGATCTTTTCAGCTGGTGTTCAATGCAATGTTTGTGTTCATGTAGTAAAAAAAATAGAGATTAATTTGTATTTTCTAGACAAATATATTTAAAATATCTAGATTTTTTTTTTTTTAATAATGCCTGGTAAACTTTTTAAAGTGACTAACGATGTTGGCATGACATGCCCTTCGGCTCTACGTGAAACTCTTTTGACCCAGAGCTATGAAACGGTGAGGCAACAACTGGGGGACCTCATCCCCACACTTCACTTGTTCAAACCCACGAGCACAACGTCCCATCGAAGACACAAGGCCTACGAGCACATTGGCTCGACATGGGTTTGAACCTTGGTGATCGCTTC